>NW_019720566.1:481304-525260 GCF_002891405.2 Cryptotermes secundus
ATCTGGCTCAGGATAGGGACCAGTGGAGGGCTCTTGTGAACACGGTGATGAACCTTCGGGTTCCATAAAATGCTGGGAAATTATTGAGTAGCTGCAGAATTGGCGGCTCCTCAAGAAGGGCTCAGCTCCATAAGTAAGTAAGTAAGCGCCTGCCGCCCTTCACCCTCAGGAAGATTCCTGGGACTCATTCTGCTAGAGGTTGAGTTGATTCCAGGACCATAATCTGGTTGGAAGGATTAGGTCAATTGAAATTTCAGTGACCTCATCGGGAATCGAACCGGCAACATTCGGGTTTGTGCCTTCTGAGTATAACAGCTTGACTTTGACCATAATACTGCACATTTAGGGTCATGCTAAGTTTCAATCTACCAGTAGCATTGTTAAAAGGCGTCTGAATAAAATGTTAATGTTTTCAGCTTGTACAATAAGTGCTCTGTGTTTCTTGAAAGATAGTAGTGTCAATAGCGTAAGCTTCCTACACAAATTTTGTTTTCCAGTTGGTGCTCACTGTGGCAATGTGAACTGAAGAAAGCTCTGTCAAATGACCATCATAGCCTTCCAAACGAAAGACCAGAACCAGCATTTATTTCCAGATTTCAGACAAAGGACGACCACAATCTTTACCTACCTGCCGAAAGTAACGGAACCAGCAACGGCTATTTCTGCGCGGCTCAAATACCTCTCAACAAAGGGAACACGAGGAAGGTATTACAAGCATCCGCCATTGGTTTCATGCATTTTCCCTTCCGGGGAATGAGAATGTCCTAAACACTGAACCGCTGAACATGTTTCTGTACCTTCTCTAGGACCACCTACAACCAAACATTTTTCGTCTCGTCTTTTCATTAATTGAGACCTCCTCTGTAGTCTAGTAGTCAAAGTTCCTGGCTACAGAACCAGAGGTTCCGGGTTCGATTCCCGGCGCTACCAGGTTTTCTGAGAAATAGTGTGTCTTAAACGGGACCCACTTAGCCTCGTGAGGATAGTTGAGGAGTTACTTGAATGCAAAAGTAGCGGCTCGGGTCTAGAAAACCGAATTAACGGCCCTGGGGATTCGTTGCGCTGACCACGCGACATCCTCTATCCGCAAAAAGTTGACACTAATAGGACCCCCATACACACATAGTTTGGCCTCCATTTCGGCCTGCACAGTTGAAGACCGAAAGGCAAAACTGATGTGTGTGGTGCGGCCGGTCGGCCAATCGTTTGGACTGTTGGCCTGTGGGAAACCCGTCAGTCCGTCAGTTCTGCCTGCAGGACCGTAGCACGTGACGTGTGTGACTCAACATTATAGGCTGGAAGACCGTGATTGTGGCATGAAGCCTGCCGGTTTATCTGCGTGTGTATGGGGAGGAAAGGGAGGGGGTAAACTGTCACAGTTTTGCCTGTAAGGTCGATCGGAAGGCCAAACTGTGTGTGTATGGGGGGCCTAACTTCGCCGACAAGCGGCGGTCACTGGGATGGTATAGTTCTCTTGCGGACTAAAGCCACTGAGGTTACTTTTTCTTTTCATTAATCAAGCAGTTGCTGAAACTTTTAATCACCTCTTTTAAAGTTCGGCTCATAGATGGCGGCAAGGTTGTCAGCCCTAAGCGCCGGCTGCCCTTTACCCCAAAGAATATTCCTGGTACTCATTTCTGTTAGAGGCTGAGTCGACACCAGGGCCATAGTGCGGCCGGAAGGATGATCAATTGAAAAATCAAGTGACCTTATCGGGACTTGAACCCGCGACCTTCCGGCTTGTAGCATAGTGTCTCAGCCAACTACGCTATTTCGTGCCCCTTTTGGTTGAATTAGTATGTAATGTTTTTATTTTGTTTTCTGGTTCTCACAACAATGACTACGAGGGGTGTATCATACTCAGTCAATCTTGTCCAAGGTTTCCCACGGTCACGGCATCCTATTGGTTTATAAGTTACTCTATATTCGAATTTGGTGTTCTTCCCTTGACTATTCTATCCGAGTTATTTGCCCAAATATCCTCCAGGTCGAGGGTTGTATGGGTAGGTTAGTAACCGCTTCTTTTAAAATAATTTAACACTCAAATATGGGAACAATAATATCGTAAACTGACTGGTAGGCCACGCCATAGCTCAAGCGGTTAGTGGCTAGCTTCCCTCCGCGGCGACCCGGGTTCGATCCCGGGGTCTGGTTAAGTGGGATTTTTGGTGAACAAAGTGGCGCTGGAGCGGGTTTTCTCCGAGGACCTTGGGGTCCCCTGCCAATCTTCATTCCACCAAATTCTCCATCATCATAATGACCCGGGGCAGACTACAATAGGCCAATCAGTGGCCGCCGTGCCCAGTGGACCCCGTTGGACTCCACCCCCTGCTAAGCGAATTAAAAAAAAAACAAACTGTCTGGTAATTTTGGTATTTCATGGACCGAAGTAGGAAGCATATTATAGCCATATTTTTAAACTATCTTTGCTAAAAAGAGAATTTTAAGTTTCTCAGCACTATGCACATTAGCTCTGATTTCTGTCATAATCCAGCATAAAGGGCTGAAACGAAATGAAGTATCGAACTGGTTTTATCTGCAACAGATTAATACAGCGAGGAAAACAGAGAAATGCAAACTAGCAGTGACATTGGGAAGGCGGAGTAGCCTACTCGTTCCGCTCCTGACACAACAGTGCGCGCTGGTGGCCTTGAATTCATTCGAGTTATTCTCGATAGATAGCTGTATCCTTCAGGAATCACATATTAACTAGCGGTGAGTCGAAAGCGGGACAGGGTAATCAGAGTATCGAGTGATATTTATAGCCACACATGCAACAAGGGCTTTCATTCTCGGCTGAATAATGCATTCATTTAAGCCGGTCGATGGGTACATGGCTCTATATTTGACAAAACAGGAAATATCGCTCAGCAATGTTATTTTCGATCTATCGCAAAAACAGCTTAATTGCAGTTTTGCATGACTTCAACAAAATGACATTTGAGTGTGACGCTACATGCTTGAAATTGGCAATTACAAACAGACAGACCTTCATTACACTGTATATATTTGCACACCATGTGTTGGGCTTTAAGATCTTTACTCGAAACCGCCTTTAAAGGGTCACGAATTATTTTCACTCCATACAGTACTGTCTTCGGGAATATAACATTGTATCATATTTCCCGGCTACTGTCAATCCATTTCAAGTGTTCTCCTGCAGCGATATTACTGTCCAATTATTGACATGTATCAACTGGTAAGGAATCATACTGGGACCTACTGGGACTGCTTCCTCTGTTGGAAACCACGAACTGCCTGACAACTGATTACGTGGCAAAATAACCAAGTATGCAACACAAGATATGTATTGGACGGTGGCCACTTCCTTACGCATTGAGAGTGAAAGCCGAGACATTCAATTGTCATCCTCACAAATACACATGAGTTCATTCCGTCCTGAGCCAGTTCAGGCCGGTTGGTATCTTCACAATCCGTGGTAATATTCTCTCGCATATACCAATATTTTCGAGTGATATCTTCCTATTACCCTTTTAAATCCAATTTTCTTACAATTTCTACCGCTATGCGTTTCTTGTAGAGCTGGTATAGCGACTGGATATGGACTGGATGACCGAGGAGTAGGAGTTCGAGTCCCTGTAGGGTCAAGAATTTTCTCTTCTCTACCCAGCCCCCTATTCAATAGTTAGCGGTGGCTATTACCCCGGGGTTAAAGCGGCTGGGGCGGAAGCTGAGCATTCACCTCCTAGTGGCGAAATCAAGAAAATATGGATTTATACATCCATTCCTCCATGCATCTTCATGGCGTAGTGCTTAATTAGTTAAGCACAGGGACAACTTTACATTTTTGGGTTTCATGTTTCTTTCGTGCGTCAGAGGGCCAGGCCATTTCACTCTCTGTTTGAAGTACAAATTACTAAAAATCATTTTACGCAATTACATGTATCTTAATTTTTCTATAACTTCATCTAGATTCCTAATAAGAGAAATCGATTGTCGTTAATCTTCTCGCGTTTAAATCGATACTTAACTGATACTTTAAGCCCTATGATTGAAGTCCAATTTCATACATGCCAGTAGACTTTTCCCTGAGTTTAGTAAAAATGATGATATATGTAGAAGAGAAGAAATCTGTACAAACTCCCCCATACGCCTTCAGGACACAGTGCTTAATTAATTAAGCACAGGGACACCTTTACCTTATATCCCATACACCTATATACAGTGCGTACAATCAAGTGCGCGCCGCGGCTGCAATTTGCCGTGAGTCATACCACCGCAGAACGAATGCAACTCCTCCCCGCGACTGCAGTGCCGTTCCCCGATAGCGTGAGTGTAGTGGTGTCGCTGAGTCTCCGTCCATAAGTTGCTCTACATGCACACATTTATAAGAATACAGTAAAAAGATAACTTACCGTAGTTTATAACAGGTGCTGAAAGTGACCTCCTTCTGCTTGCAAACATGCCGCGCATCTCACAAATAAATTACGCGACACTCTCTGCAGTTCGTCGACGGTAATTGAATGAATTACGCGTGTAATTTCATTTTGAAGACTATCAATGCTGCGGGGATTATTTTTGTAGACTTTTTGCTTCAGGTTGCCCCAAAGATAATAATCAGAAATACTGAGATCTGGGGATCTGGGAGGCCACAGTCCTCTACTGACAATTCTGTCTTCAAACACTTCCTGTATTGCGACCATGGATGCATTAGCCGTATGTGCTGTAGCGTTGTCCTGCTGAAAATACCCGTATTGTCTTTCTTCGGCATTCAACTGATCGAAGAAGGGATTCAGTATGTCATTAATGTACCGATCAGAGTTCACGGTATCGTGGAAAAATATGGGGCCAATGATTCGCCGCGGGCTTACAGCACACCACACACCCACCTTTTCACTATGTAATGGCACTTGCTGTATAGCGTGAGGATTTTCATTGCTCCATATTCTTACGTTTTGTGCATTGACGTGGCCACCAACGTGGAACCACGCTTCATCAGTCATGAATAGAAGCTGAGGATCCACTATTCCATCGTGTACATTTTGCAGCAGCCAGTTGCAAAAACGAATTCTTGCTGCATGATCTGGTTCTTTCAGCTCATGCACAACTGTTACTTTATACGGGCGAAATTTGATTAACTTTGTGGCTGTGCGAGCAGATCCTAGCGAAACACCAGTTTCCTGTGCTAAGCGTCTTAACGATTTTCGAGGACTGATCTGTAATCTTGCCTGAATATCCTTAACCTTTTCTTCAGTCAGCACAGTTCTCTTCGATTGCTTCTTCTTGTCACTCACTGAACCTGTGGCCCGCCACTTTTTCAGAAGCCTGTTTACACACGACTTTGTGGGAACTGGCGAGTCAGGATATTTCTGACGAAACCTACGTGCGAATTTTCTGTAAATGTTTTTCCTTGCAATAGTTTCGACAATAAACACACGCTGTTTAATAGTGAACTTCATTTCCACCGTCTGTCGACAGCTGTAAACATTCCACTCCACTTCCACAGCAAGACAAAGACTGACTGTTTAATGCAACCTCGGGTTCCGATTATGCAACCATCGGCGTAGGAGCACTGCAGTCGCGGGGAGGAGTTGCATCCGTTCTGCGGTGGTATGACTCACGGCAAATTGCAGCCGCGGCGCGCACTTGATTGTACGCACTGTATTAAATCCCAACATTCACCGATTTTGTGAAACTTCTGAGACGGAAGAAACTGTAGCAAAATTGGCGATGTGGTCTAACAGTTTGACTGGCAAATATGAAAAGCAATCAACTGTGGAAATTAACTATTTTTATAAAGAAATTAAGAGTACGGCGCCACATTCTGGATTCAGTTAGCCTATGATGAGTGTCTACTATTGTAAGTGGACCAGACTGAGGCTTTTTCTGGTAAAAGCCATAGGCCCAAACAGCCTGATAAAAAGCAGGCTACATGACTAGGGAACAGACTCCTTGACACAAGGGCTTTGCTTAGATGGCGGACATTGAGGTATGTGAGGCCACATACCACGCGACACCATCTATTCACTAAATTTGGCACTAAATACGGCGACAAGCGGCGGTCGCCCGGTTGCTTAGTATAGTTCGCTTGAGGACTAAAACCACGGAATTTCCTTCTTTTTTTTTTGTTTCATATGGATTTAGCATAACGCGAAATAGTTTCTTATTTACAAACCCATGAGACTGCCGCGTCTAATTTATAGTAACAACCAGTAAAAAACACAAGATTAATTAACATTTTCCTAAATATTCATAATGGAATCTTCCACCAGAGGAGTTAAAACATGTCTTTACCACTTAATTTCCGGTTCGTCGTTTAACAAAAGAATGTCGGCCATGGAAAGACATGGGTAACAAAGGCAAGGAGACAATAGCGAGGCGTTGTAGCGTATATATTCCTTGTTGTCATGGTTTTATAGACGTTTCAACAGCATGGTTGTATATTACGACCGAAAAAATGTAATTGACTGGAATAAGGTTACCTGACAACGATCTGAAGACTTAATTAACACTCAGTGGAAAAATTTATTTTTCTATGCCCTCTGACCTTCTATTTAAAGTAAAATAAGTCGGCGCACCCTTACCAAAATATTCTGAAGATACATATGAGATGTGCAGGCAAAGTGCCATGCTTTCTTCATCTCAATATTCGAGGCTTAACATTCGACAATTTATTAACCAACCTACCATTCGTCTCAATGATTTATCTCTCACAAACACATTCTGACGTTAAGTATACTCATCCTGTACAGCCGAGTCAATACAGATAAATAAATAAATAAGAAATGTTTGCAGAAAGATTTGCGAACAAACATAAAACATACAACGCACAGGGCTAAAACTTCAACCACTTCACCGACATAATTTTTCTATGACATTTATCATTTTTAACGATAATATTTACCATCAACTTGGGTGCTACTGCAAGTTATTCTGCATTGGATTCAGGTAGCTGCTTCAGACCTTCAACTGAAAAGGGACATAAGCTGTTTTCAGTATTTTGGGGAACATGTAGACAATTTATTTTAAGAAGACAAGAGTGGCGGTTGAATTAACTACTCCTTTGTTTTATTCCTTACATGCCTGGGTTAGCCATCCTTCTGAGAATGCTGCATAAATTTCAGAACTAGGTACTAACAATCTATAATTTACAGCGAGAAAATTAAAAAGGATGAGATGGGCAGGACATGTAACACGAATGGGGGAGAGGAAGAATGATTATAGATGAAGAAAGCAGTCTTCTGGGATTTGGCACCGTGTATAAGTGGTGTTAACCGACGTTTCGGAGGAACGTATCGCCTCCATCTTCAGGGTANAGATGTTGGTGGGAAGGCCGGAAGGAAGGAAACAACTGGGAAGACCAAGACGTAGGTAGATGGACAATATTAAAATTGACCTTACCTAGATAGGATGGAATGGTTTGGATTAGAATGATCTGGCTCAGGAGAGAGACAAGTGGAGGGCTCTTGTGAACACGGTAATGAACCTTCAGGTTCCATAAATTGCTGGAAAGTTCTGGAGTAGCTGAACAATTGGAAGCTTCTTAAGAAGGGTTCAGCTCCATGAGTGACAGCGACAGCTGAGAGTAATGCTTCTATCTTTTCACAATTAAACCCACGGATATTTACCGACTAAACGATGTGGTCGCAATTAAGACAGAAAATAAGGTTTTAATACCTTCTTCTTCTTCTTCTTCTTCTTCTTCTTCTTCTTCTTTTTTGGATCTTACTAGGTTACCTACGAACGGCGTGAATCTAATTAGTAGTAGTATTAAGTAGTTTAAAAGACTTAACATTTTTTAGAAAAGAAAAATCAAGTTCCCTGCTTTCAAATAGTTCTGTATGTAATTTTTAACATTTTATTATTGAAATACATTTCATTCCAACAGTTTCGACCGCGTGAAGGGATGAAACGCCTAAAGGTGATAACAAAAACTTTGCACGAAGAAATGTTCTGATGGTGAAACAACTGAAATACCAACACTCGTCACATTGCGAAAATAAAAAACTATATCACACTGAATAAAATGTTCTTTTAATTGCATATGTATTGCCAGTGTTTGAAATTCAAGTGAAATTTCATTTTGTGCGTCAATTTGTACATCTATATATTCTCTTACTTTGAGCAAGTGTATTTAACCGATTAGAAACAACGAATAATATTTATCTTACATTTAAAGAAAAGTCACATTTTTTATAAGTATCAGAATTTATTGTATGAGTCTGAAGTTATATTAATTTCATACGTCTATGGAAAATAAAGGAATATATTTAAATGGTTTGTTTCATTCTGGTCCGTCACACTAACAATATTATTAACAGTTAAACAGTTCCGTCTAGTGCGGCTGGTGAAGATTTTTCTTATTTAATTTCTGCATGCCCTTATATGTTTCGGTCTTTAGAGACCATCATCAGAGGGACATCAATACAGTTGGAAGCTACTATTACAATATATGTTCTGAGCGTTAAAATATACATATAATGTTGATAATAAACGATTGGATATAAAATCTAAAGTTTTTACAACTACAGCGGCTGTCTTAATATTCTTGTTAGAATTTATAAACCAAGTAGGCTCGTGTCCTCTTTACTTCTCTTGATGGTGGCCGAGGTTGTGCCGTCTTGTCGTTCTTGAGAAGAGGGTTTTTGATGTCGTCCTGTGGGTGTTCGTGGCGCGCTGTGTTGTTATTTGTTGTAAAAACAACAGCTGATGTAGTTGTAAAAACTTTAGATTTTATATCCAGTCGTTTATTATCAATATTATATGTATATTTTAACGCTCAGAACATATATTGTAATAGTAGCTTCCAACTGTATTGATGTCCCTCTGATGATGGTCTCTAAAGACCGAAACATGTAAGGGCATGCAGAACTTAAATAAGAAAAATCTTCACCAGCCACACTAGACGGAACTGTTTAACTTTTTATAACATTGAAATGGATTTTAACCAGTTTCATTACAAAGAGAGATACTTCATTTTCTTAACACCAGTGGAACCAAAATATGTTTTCTTAAAGAAGAGGTTAGGCCTACTAAATAAACTGTAATCATTTTAGCAATCAGGTTTATTTAAGAACTACAATGCAGATGCTATTTTAATGATAATCACAGCTGATGATAAGTTTTATTGTAATGAAACAACAATAAACAGTCAATACAAGTTTCGGTGTTGAGTTTCTACACAAGTAGAGGTGAGGGATCTTTGATCATTCCATGTTGCTATATAATACCAGATCATGCTGGAATAGAAATATGCTGCCTTTTTATCTATTTTACAGTACATTCTGTGTATTCATTTTTAACACCTTCTAGACACATTCGCACGACAAAAATAAATCTTAATATACTTTTTAAAATGTATATGTTCTGAAAGTATTTACAGATAATAAATTACCAACATTTTGTTTCACAAACAATAATAGGCATATACAGATTCAATATTTATACACTTATAATAATTAAACAAATGATTGGGGCAATATAATCTTAACTAGTGTTAGTTCAGAAAACACATAAAGCTAAAGTACCTCACCTTAACATACAGTGTCGGTACTCTGGGTAAAATACAATCATATTTCTTACAGAACCAGCTAAAGTACGTATCCTCTTTACAAATATATGTAACGCATGACAGGGACATAGGGCATATATACATTGTGCTTTGATGTTTCAGACTTATACTCACACACTATGTAACATCTGATCGCAAACATTACAATTGAAGGACTCTGATCCTCATAATAACCATCACGTTAGAATTATTGGTACCTGATACGTAATTGTGAAAATATTAATGCAATCTGTGATTAATGGAACACGTCCTTATTGTGTTGTTTTCATCACCTATCACTTCAAAATTCAGTGGAACAATTTGTGAAGGTATAATGCTGTATTATTCAAAGTTAAATCTTAATATATTTTCTGATGCTTTCATATTTTCATAAAATACTTTATTATAACACTATTTTTAGAATTGTGTTATTAATGAGTAATATTTATACTAACAGGTTGCAAATAAAACTATTCCTATGCCGTCACTACTTCTAGCCGAATCTCCTACAATCCCCGAGCTTTAATTTTGTGTGCGCTTTGCTTGATAGAAGGATGGAACAAGTTTTTCATTCTTGTTCTTTTTTAGTGAGTAGGTAGTTACAGCTCATGTGTCTCAATGACGAAACGTGAAAATGCAATGGGGTTTCAAATACTACAGTTAGCCATTCACTTGGACTTTTACATTTGATTCTGTAGAACAAATACATGTTAAGATAACGAAAACGTACAAGGCAAAAACTGTCTAATTTATTTGAGGAACTTGGCGATATTTTGGAAAAGTAACTTATATATTTTTATAATCTAATTGTGTCATTAGTTCACTTCTGTTAATATATTTCTAATAGAAAAATGAATGACTATCATTCTCGCATCTGTAAATGAAGAATTTTGGGGGAAAATTATGAAAGAGAACATTAAAATTCTCAGAAGTCAAATTTTTTTGTAGAAAAAATTATAAATAAAACTTAGAAACTTTTCTTAAGTTTAATCACTTACAGTCACAATTATTCAAGTGTAGTCACTGAAATAATATTTTTTAATATGACTGCTATGAGCCAATAGTGAAATAATCTGCGATTTTTATTTATTATAAAATAAAATTTTAACTATATACAAAACACAATTTACTTAATCATTTTGAATTTCTTTGAAGAAATACAAGTATATTAATTTGTAATTATGTAAATGAAACTGTGAGAACTGTATTGCAGTATCATATAATTACTTGCAATTTAAATAAATTCCAAATTATTAAAGCACAATCTAAAATTATTATTCTGAATTTCTACGAAGTATAATAGTTTTGTGAAAAACTGTAGCTCTAATGGAGATAAAGCTGAAGTTCCTTTAAGATAGAAACAAGATTTGCATTTGTTACCTGCAGAATATTCACAAGAGGCAGGAAGTTTCCGAATTATAAACTCGTCATTAAGTGTTGTATTCACGTAATCAGTAACAACTCGCTTAGATATTACTGATTATCTGTACACAATACATTAATAACATGCCATTGAGAGGTTGCTTAAAGTGGCATGATTTGAAAGTGAACTTTTTATTCTTTGCTTATAGTCATCCATTCGAAGGACACAGTAAATATTGTTTGAGAACACATAACAGGTATAACTTTTGTACATGTGGTATATGGTCAGATATCATTCCAGTTCACTAGAGGAAGACAAGATACTCAACTACCACTGCAGGTACGCTAGTTTCTTATGGGTAGGAACAATTTGAGTGTAGAGGAATATAATTTTAAATTTTTACCAACTTACAATGTAAGACGATGGTGATAGGAACATGAGTGATACAACATATTGTCACATTGTGTGGATTGAATGTCCAACTAACAGACAAAAATATCTCCACCTATGGACACAGGAATCGCTCATCTAAGTTGTAGTATCAATCTGATGAAATTGTTTTATACACATTGTTGAATGAAAATAAAGTTTTAGTGTATTTCATTTTCACAAGTATCTATGTGTTTTAAATATATGTGTGAAGTGATTTTAAGTTCTATTTCATGAAATAAAATTACTCAAAATATTATTTATGATATTAACACAAAATTAACTTTGTTACAACGACGATAAGCGAGATGTATTCAAAAAGCAGATGAGAAATTTCAAATTGTATGACTTAGGGGATCATTTTCTATACCCATGATTTAGAAATCACCAAAGAATAAACTTGTTTCGTTTACGTAGGTTTTAATGTCAGTGTTGATGTGTATGATTGTATAATTTTCTAAATATGTTGTTAATTTAATACGCTACCTAATATGATTCGGGGCACGAGGTAAGGTAGTTGGTTGAGGGGCTACGCTACAAGCCGGAAGGTTGCGGGTTCAAGTTCCGATGTTTTTTTTATTTACTTTTACCAAATATGATTCACTATTTTATTATGGTGCTGAATGTAGCCAAAGAAAAGAAATTATTATATCTCGCGGATCGGAACACTTACCGTTTTGACGGCAATCAGCTTCTTAACGGGACGTCGAAGTTTGAAGTTGAACACATATAAACAAATAACTAACTTCACGATTACAAAAACCCTAAAATATGACCAATGCTGAACCAGATCTATCTGCCTTCCATAATAATACACAGTCGGAATAACACCCATCGTAAAATTATTCTCCCACTTCGTAATTCTTCCACGTGGCTGCCCTCCAAGATATTTTACTATTGGAATTTTGTATGCACTGCTTGTTATACATTTAAACTATTTAAGTTCTTCGTTAGTATCTTCCTCAAGATACGTGCTACTCCCAACACGGCTGTCTTATGCAATTCTGTACTGAGTGTTTAAGAAGAAGGATTCCTTCTAAGTACACATGGGACCGCGCCATAGCTCAAGCGGTTAATCGCTGGCTTCCCACCGCGGCGGCCCTGGTTCGATCCCGGGTCTGATCAAGTGGGATTTGTGGTGGACAAAGTGGCGCTGGGGCAGGTTTTATCCGAGTACTTCGGTTTCCCCTGCCAATCTTCATTCCACCAATTGCTCCTCAATCACCCTCACCTATCATCTGGGGCTGGTACAATAGGCCAGAAGTGGCCGCAGTACAGGGGACTCAGTCCCATCCGACTAGCAATAAAAAAAGTACACATGAAGTGACCTTGATAGACTTCCAGTCTCAGTAATGATCATTGAATGAATTAATGTATAAGGGGTGGGCCTTCTCGGCCCTTGCACCGCACCCTACAGTGATCTATTGTGCTTCTGTCATGATTATTAATATCAACTTCAATTTCGCATTCCACAGGGGGGCACGCAATAGCGTAGTTGGTTGAGACACTATGCTACAAGCCGGAAGGTCGCGGGTTCAAGTCCCGATGATGTCATTGGATTTTTTCAATTCACCTAATCATTCCAGTTGCACTATGGCCCTGGGATCGACTCAGCCTCTAACAGAAATGAGTACCAGTAATATTCTTGGGGGTAAAGAGCGGCCGGCCATCTATGAATCGATTGTCTAGAAAATGTGGGCATCTCAACATCTCACAACCCTATGGGCCTCCACGGGATACCTTTACTTTTTATTATTATTATTATTATTATTACTTTGTTTGTTTGTTTACTTTTCTGCATTAATGCGTTTTTCCTCCAGTGCTTGCCTGTAATTTGTCTTTGACTCTATGTTGTGTTTGTCCATAATGTCCATTACTTGTATCTGCACTGTGCTGTGCCTGTAACTGGCCCTGTAGCCGTTGACTCGGCACATAAATAGTAAAGAACTGAATTATTATTACCGAAACGCCGGAATGTAATCCGTGATGTATAAATTAAATTATTCCTAGATTGTCAACAGAGGATAAGTAAATCACATTGAAATAGTGCGCATCTCTGACGTGTAATATTACTGTTTTGCTGATAAGCACACCCAGACACGAGGTGCACTGCCAGAAAGCCAACGGTATCTACGCATGAACATTTCAGTTTGCTAGCCCAAGAGAATTGGTTGTGTAATACAGGATATCTACATGTAGGACAATAACGAAGTTGCGTCTGCCATTTACATTACCTTCTTTGAAGCAAATGTGAACAGTAATTTATTTCATTTTCACTCTACAGTTTGGATTTCGAAACGTTAGCTTCTTAACAGCCATATTTCCTTCGGATACTTTTAATTCAACAGAGGTTTTTGTGATCTTTTCTACAAAGAAAATTTCAGATGCAGGTAAATACATTTTTATCGCTGCATTTAAATGACGAAAGATTAATGTTTCGCAATAAATTTCGATGAAAACACTAAACACTAATCAGAACCAGGGCTGCGTAATGTAACATCTGCGTTGACAACAAAGCTAGTGCTTTCCCTTTTCGGAAAGAATTTAAAATTTTGGTGTGAGCTTGATATTGATTTGTGAATCTGTATAAGAAAAAGTAGGTTTTGTTAACTGATATTTTAAAATGTTTCCGGAAACTAAATTCTTCAGTCAAATGGATTAAACGCAATGAAATGACTGGCAGTACATTAAATCCTTACTTTTAACCAACGCATAATTCAACCTCAATGAACTCGAAAAATCATTATGTGTTCACTGGTGACTGAGACTTTATTTCCACTCTCAGAAACCCAAAATACAGCCTTCATAAACGCATATTAAAATTCAATGGCATTCAGTGCCATTTTTCGGAAATTACTGCGAAAGAAATTGCAGTAGCTTTATATAACATTATATTCGACAAAAAAATAATTTTAATGCTACTTAATAAGGGAAAGAGGCGAGAACTCTTCATAATATTCAACACGCTGCATCCTTAGCCTCTTCAATTCTATTTACTTTAAAGCGTGGCTTATCATTTCGTCATTACATGTATTTGAACTGCCATACTCTGAGCCAGTAGTCCTAAGTGTGGGTTTTCGAATGTCGAACTGAGCTAAATAAATGATTCCAGTTTAGATGCATCTGAACACAAGATAAATCGAATACTCAAATCAAAAATTTTTTTTATTAACATTATCGGACTCTTCGACTATGGTCAGAACTATGATCTGCGGAATGCTGGACTGAGTCCGGCAGGAGCTGTCATTGGTCTAGAAACACAACTTATATCAATGATAGTTAGTTAGTTATTTAGAGAAGGTGGGTTTCCCCATGCACCGCGACCAGTTTGATCTATTGTGCTTCCCTCTATGATATTCTACCAGTCTCTATACCCTACCGATATTGGTGCTTACCATCAGTCCCGACCAAGCCAGAGAGTTCGGCCTCTACTGGCTTGACGGTATCTATAATGCTTTCCCCATCTATCAGAGGCGTTAGGGACTGCTGTTGGGCCAAACGTCCTTGAATTTGGCTCAGTAACCTCCTTAGGAGATATGAGGTTCTTTTACGTGCCGTAAAGCTACGACACGGGACCCACGGCTTAAAGTCCCTCCCGGAGGACTTGTTCCCTGAATTTTTCCGCCCTTAAAAATTCCACGACCTCCGCCGGGTTTGAACCCGCGTACTACGAGTCATGAGGTGGGAACGTTACCTCTAGACTACGGAGGCCGCTTATACCAATGATATATTTGACAGCTATAGACAATTTGAATGTTCGAAAAATAAGTCAGATCTATACTTCCTCCTTTATGCTGCTGCCTTGATATTTCCTTTATTTACAAAATTCTGTTCTTCAGAATTATGCTGGAAATTCTCCATGTACATTTTGAATACATCGGAAATTCAGTCGTTATTTTTCCCACAGTTTTAACAAATACACAACGCTAATTTGTCGCTTACATTTACGTTTAAAAATTCGAATAATGGTACGATAATCTCGCTGACATCTAAATGCCTGTTCCTCCTACGGCGCTGTGCAATGTCCATGCCAGTTCATCTGCTGCATAAGATACACGTGAGAACGTATGAGCCGATCTGACCAAAAGCATGGCACATTATTTGACGAACAAGTCCTTGAGTGTAGAGCACAGAGATGTGTCGCATGTATCTGAAGAACCCGCTTCGTCCTCTGCGTCTTTGTTTCCAGAGAACCACGACGATGTACCTGCTACTCCAGATCCACTCGCAGTCTTGCCATTATTTTTAGTAGGAGATACCTTGGAACTCTGGGGGGACGTGCCCCCTGGACTGTCGTTCCCACTTCCTCGTCTCGCCAGGAACACTTCAATGGCACTGCCCAGAACTTGAGCATCCACGACTGAACCACTTTTCTCGTCCCAAAGAACTTTGTTATCTGGAGGCGAGGAAGTCTTTGACGACGTCTTCTGTTGCCCCGATTCGGGAGACATCGAAGAGTTTTCTGAACTCTGTGCGACACTTGCATTTGCCTTTTCTTGGAACAGGCTGCCCATTACGGGTGACTGTCCCTTAGGTGGCTCTGATTTCTTCGGCTGATGCCTCTTGACGAACCAGCTGGCAGGACCTGCAATGCTGCATCTCCCAGTGTCCTGCTTCGGCTTTACACCTGCGCCGAGGAGCATAGACACATCGAAGCTGTTGGACCGCAAGTTTCTCAGTCGATTTCTTTTCTCTTCAGCACTCGCGGAGCTGCTGCTTTCGCTTTTCTCTGCTCCTTGTGAGGAATCCTTCCCTTTGGTGGATGATGACACTCTGGATGGACTTTCCTCTCCAGGATCCTTGTTGATCTCTTGTGCCGAGGAAGCGAGAGAAGAAATGATTGATATGAGGTCCGTGTTGGAGCAGATGATGCCCGTGGATGGTGACGGTTTGGGAGGTGTTGCTGAGGATCCTGAGGAAGAAGGAGGAACTTGTTCAGAAGCTCTTCGTTTGGGATGCTGTGCCGGTTGTGTTGGGACAAAGTCCGAGTAGCGACGCGATATCTGAGTAGTTGCACTTGCGTCAGGTCTGGAAGAAGGTCCTGCGGATACTTGGTGATATCTCGTCGCCGAGGCGGATGTTCCCGGAGTACCGTCCAACGGTTGGACCTCGCAGACTCTCTCATGACTAGGCGTCTTCCACATCTTAAGCCGAACCTTTCTAGCTGCCTTGATCTCAGCGATGTCATCCATGATGTCGAGCTGCAGATTGAACTGGCTACCGCTGGTGCTGCCAGAAGTGCTGGGCGGTCGAGGAACGGACGACGTAGAGTCGCGTCGGTTCGCTAGCACCCTTGTCACCTGCATCGAGTTGGCCGGGAACGCCGCGATAGACTCTCGGCGCCCCCGGCCGAACAAGATAGAGGGAGGTGGTGCTCGCGAGATTGTAACTACAGAGTGACGTCTTCCTCCGGGTGCGGGCGCCGGGGCGGACGACAGCGTCGCCAGAAAGGCAGCTTCTCTCATCGACGCTGCCGTTCTGCCCTCGACGCCGTGCTCCGAAAGGCGGCGCACTTGGCTAGCTGTGATGCCCGAGGTGCAGGATGGGGTGGGCAGGGAGCGTTTTCTCATGTCGCGGTAAGGAGACAGCAGCCCCGGGTGCAGCGTCAGCTGCGGAGATGATTCTCTGCTTGGCGTCTCTTCGTCATCCGTCCCGCCGGACTCTTCTACCACGATGAGGGGCTCGGCAGGGGCCTGGGTTGGCAAAGGCGTGTAGGAAGCGCGTCTCATGTCAACCTGTGGGCATAAAGAAGCGCCCTCTGTAGAGTTCCTAAGGTTTCTGGTTGTATCTATCACAGCAGATAATCTGAAACCTTCTACAAGAACAAGTTAATTAGCAAATATGACAACCTAAGAGAAAAGGCGAAAAATTCAAGCAATTTAAACTCTTTTTCCGTGATAGGCACATGCTCTTGATTAAAGGAAAGTATACATGCCACAATCATATTTATGCAACGTAATGATCAATCATATTTCTAACTCTAGAGCGCTTACTGTTTACTTGGACCTATATAAACAAATGGACAATCTCTGGAACAATAATGCCTCGCTTATTGTTAAATTAACAATTATATTATCATACAATGAACATTAAAATAACCCTAAATCGACGCAATTGCTTTAAGCACTGCAAAATGAATCCAACAACTTTCACGTTGAGTTCATGTCAGGAGAACGAATTGTGTCTCGGCGAATATTCGATCGAAGTACCTTTCAGTCTAGAATTCTTTTTCTTGCACGCGACGATCAGTCACGACGCTTGTCGGCTGCAGTAAGTCTTTGAATGCTGACCTGCTAAACATGTTTGGGACAGCGCCTGTATGTAATGACTACATTGCTTCTGGAGCATGCCACGTAAAATACTCAATAGGTGCCCAGTCAAAGGGTCCGAAATTAGCACTTATGAATACAAGTCATGGATTCTTCCACTGAGCTACTAAACAGGTCCATTCTTTTCAATGATAGTAACCCTTTAAAGCCCAGTGGTTTTATACGTACCATCCACTTAAACACATTAAAAATGTACATTCTGTACGTAGTGTGTATTTATGTGTGTCATATAGCACTCAGAGTAAACAGCGAGCTTTTTCCCTGAACAGCATTAACCGTATCTATGTAGCGGAGGCGTAATGTGTTTCCTGCGGGGTACGAACTGAATTTTTGTACATCATATAGGTGAAACTGTCTTTAAAATATATAAAAAAAACTTGCGCCTTGCAAGGCTCTTCAACACTGCTGGCAACTTCACCTTTATGTGATGCACAAACGAGAGTCTGCCGACAGAATCAATGCCATATAATCATTAGTGTACATCTGGCTTTTAAGGTAGTTTACTATTTTCCAGCTTATTTCGTGGTGGCATAAGATAATGGAGGAAGAAATTATAGTATCAGGAGTTAGGTTAGCTTAGTTTCAATATTTACTTTCGATTAGTATATTTAACGTTAGCACTCTGTAGATTATGGATTAATACAGCATCTCATTTATACATAAGAGAGAAGACGGTTTACGATTATGTATGTGTGTTATCTTACTATATGTGTGCTGCTCGTACATGCCATTCCCACTCCGCAGTAATTCTTACGTACATGCGGCAGCTCTGTGTTCTAAACTACCCCATCTAATAGATAAATACGTAACATACTTTAATGTTTTGACGAGGAAATGAGGAGAAAGACGAGACAAAGAACAAAAGAAAATCACGGATAAAAATGTGAAAGAAATTATTTTATTTCCGATGTCATTGGGCTTTTTAGGATACAGAAAACTTCAGAGCTCTAGTACACTATTTAATGACGTTGTTGGGCGCGTGAGTTCTGGATAAGAATGTAAATAAATTTCCCCTCCAGATTCTCCTCCGTTTCAGAGTTACGACATAATGTGAATAAATTTCCCCTCCAGATTCTCCTGCGTTTCAGGGTTACGACATAGTTACGTGATATCGCTGTCGTGTGTGGTGATGATTTGATGGGGGGGGGACTTCATGCTGAGAGATCTTGGAAATAGGCAGTGAAGAACAGTTATCAGACTCGAACAGTATTAGTAGTGACAAAAACTGCAGCAGCAACACAAATTCCTAGCTTTACTAATGCAGAATTTGCACATATGCATTTTGTGTACGATGTACAGAAATCCTTTCGCTGTTTCGAGAGAATATCAGCATGGATCCCCGGATCTGAGATAACTTCACCGACGCGCGTTTGAGATGGCGAATCGCAATGTGAGGGACACAGGCACTCGCATACCGCGTGCACATGTTGGCCGCGGTATGCGAGTGCACAAGTTGGCCGCAGTATGCGAGTGCCTGTGTCCCTCAGATGGCGAATCGCAATGTGAGGGACACAGGCACTCGCATACCGCGTGCGCATGTTGGCCGCGGAAGGCGCAACGTGCGGGATGATGAGGGAATACTGCATATCATACACGTTAACTTTAACCAGCACCAGATTTCTTCTGCAACAGGACTTTATAAGGGTGCAACAGAGCGTACTCTGCTTCAGAATAAATTACATCCATCCCATGTACATCTAGCAAAATGTTTTCAGCTAGGGGACAAACATCTCCGTCTGCATTTCTCCCAATTGGTGCTGCAAAAGCGTATGGACACAAGAAGCTGTGTACACAGTCTATACAACTTATATTTATGGGCAACGGAGAATCCTCATGCTACCGTCATCCATCATTCCGGCAATGATTTAGTGTCCGCTTTTGGGACAGCATCGTAGATAATTATGTAATCGGAGCGTATGTAATACTGGATCGTCTCGGTGGAGCGCACTAAGCCGATTTTCTTGAAGAAACGTTTCCACTGTTATTGGTGGATGTGCCTGTATTGTGCGCGACAGCATTTGGATACAGCACGACTGTACCGCTCCCCATTTTGTACGTCGAATGCGCGGTTGGCTCTACAGCAACTTGACGTGGACATCCAGTGGCTTGGCCTTCACGTTCCGATCTGATTCCCCCTAACTTTTATTTATGGGGATATCTGAAGGAAGAAGGGATTGTGATACGTAATTATTTTTACTGAGGTGACTGTTTCAGACATTAGGAATCTACCTAGACAGCTTGGTACTGTTAGTGGCTCACTTCGAAGTTGCTGTGAGGTTTGGGTTCAGAAGGAGGGGGGAAAACGTGGAGTATTTGTTGTGATGTGTATCCAATGTGCTGAAAAGTACCGACCACACGGAGAAATATACTCAGAAAGAGTACTCTAAAAGTAGCGACTGATGAAAGCTAAAAAGGACAGCATTTACTTTCCTCCTTTCCTTAAATAAAAACAGTGAGATCAATTGACATGTTTCTTATAGGAGAATTGTTTCCATTTTGTAAAAATCGATAATCACAATAGTATAAGTGAGTATAAGCGTCGTAACTCCTAAACAGTGGGCGAATAAAAAAATATTTACATTTTCAGCTTTATTTCATCTACCAGCAACCTCTCTAAGCAGTTAGCTTTTGTTTTTTTAGTTTCTTGCAGTGGGGTGAGACTTAGTCCACTTGGTACGTCGGCCACTAACTGGCCTACTATACCAGCCCCGGATGATGATGATGAATGTAGAGCAATTTGTGGAAAGAGAATCGGCAGGGGAAGCCGAAGTACTCCGAGAAAACCTGCCCCATTATCCCTTTGTTCACCGCATATCCCACATGACCTGACCTGGGCTCCAACCCGGGGCGCCGCGGTGGGAAGCCGGCGACTAACCGCCTGAGCTATGGCACGGCCAACCTCTGTGAGTATGTACTACATATTCGAATATACAGCGTACATCCCAGTGGTTGGATCTCCCGTTCCTAGGCTGTACATTCCTCTCATGTGTGTTTATGTGTCTCACCAGGTATAAGCTCACATTACATTCTGAAACAGTGAAGGTTCATTTGTATCTTTAAGTTTTAACGGTATTTAAAAATAAATTAAGAATAGTTAAATTCACGACATTCCGTCGCTACATACGTGGCATCACACACTAATACTGTACTTATTTTTCAATCCTCGATAAAAGACCGACGGTGTTGCTACTTATGCCTCTCTTGCATGTTCGTCAGCGGAGTATCCTGTTTCGAGAGCGATTCAATTTGACCACGTCTTCAGTTATAAGCATTTAAATGAAAACATTTTGTGCTAACTTGCTGATATTTTCTGTCTTAAGTACAACTATTCTTAGGAATATATTTTATCGGTGTATACCCTATACTGAACAATCCACTTTGTCCATACTGAAAGGGTTAGCACACGAATTTAACAAACATAACATGCGCATATCAACAGAAGCCTTTCTTTGCACCAAATTTTATTTGAAACTGACGGACGATTCAGATACTACGAGGGGGAAAAAAAAAATGTGTACTGCACTCTAAGGAAGACCGTTTCTCCTATCTAAAACCCAGAAACATATTATGTTTCTGATAACTTAATGGGTTAAAAAAGATGATCAGGCATTTATGATATTCTAATGATAATTTTTCTTCAGGATACCTGCCTAAATTTGTTGTTGTTCTACTTAAGCTGTAGGTCTGGTCCTTCCTTTCGAAAACCAGTCTAGAGCTATCTAGCTCTATCCTTTCAAGACGAACAATCACAACCTAGCAAATCTAAATTTATCGCTGTGACACTGAGGTATGTTTCCTCTAATATTAATGGCAGGGACTGAAGATAGTTTTCCCACACTTTCTGTTTCCGTATCGATTTCCCATGTGTCTTATGTGCCATTTCTAGCGTTTCAGGCTATTTCCTCCATCCTTCCAGCCCCTACCTCACTCCGACAGTAGATTGGGACACAGACAAGTTAACAATATTAAAGAGTTCACGTCGTAAACATCTTGGAGTTTCTCTTAATACTGCACACGGCATTCTTCTCGTTCTTCTGTGAATTCCGCTGTCAAATTCTTTGTGTACTCCGACACAGTCCGAAATGCTGTTGAGGTGTTAAGACGCGATTGAATGTCCAGAGAAAGAGAGAGAGAGTGTGTGTGTGTCTACCCGCCTTTTGTATCGTGATTTTACCGAACTTTCTGAATTCACTGAGGATACGAAGATGCTATTATACATGGATATTAATTCATCCCTATAATATTGTGACAAATTGGGCCGTAACTGATGATAACTACGTAAAGTCTTAGTTCGATTAGCAATACCAGACCAGATTCAACCCAGGCAACTCAAGTTAGAAGCATTTCCGCTTGAACCAACTCGCCCAATGAGATTACCTAACCTATACTGCCACCCCTAGGCGTACAGCAAGTGATGGCAGTTGGGGTAGGATAACGGACCACAATTTAACAGTGGGGTCAGCAGTTACTGCCATCCCAAGGCTTACAGCAAGTGATGACAGTTGGGGTAGGATAACAGACCACACCTTAACAGTGGGGTCAGCAGTTACTGCCATCCCAAGGCTTACAGCAAGTGATGACAGTTGGGATAGGATAACAGACCAGACCTTAACAGTGGGGTCAGCTGTTTGAGATAGTACACCACTGCATAATACTTTGGAACCCAAAATTTAACCACGGAAACTGTGAGTATTTTTTATTCATAAATTCCATATCCTTTTCAATTCATTACGGTCATTCAATGATTCGACGCTATATATCTGAATTAATTACAGTGTCGTGAAGAAATCTACTGAAAATTCACTTCACTGACTTCACTGTTTGCCAGTGAAGGCAAAGATTTGCAATACATAATCAATATAAAATAAATAAAAAAGTAAATATAACAATTAATGAAGGTAACAAAAAAAGCAACGTACATGGTATGTGAGTCCAGCCCAATAATATAGGCATTTCTTTCCCAGGGCTAAAAATGTCGGAGAATGACTGCATGAAATGCCGTCATATTATTAATGTACAGTGTTCTAAAATGACCTTGGTAGAGCTTCCATCGCTTTAGAACACTCAACAGCATACAAGAATTCAGAACATCCATTAAATTCCGCGACTGGAATTTCGTTTTTGAATAAAAAGTGTACCGAGATGGGTTGTCTCCTGCGGGGCATGACTTCCGTTTCCAATTTCACGGAAACTGTTCAAGTAGCGTTTATAAGAGGGCCAGGAGGAACATGGGCTCCGAGTTGTTTGGATATTATTAATACCCCGATATTTTGCCAAGAGTTAATACGTATCTCTGAGGCAGTAAGAGAATGTTAGGGCTATTGCAATTGCAAGAAAGTCGAAGTGTTTATTAAATTTCAAGATTCGAGGCCCTAGTAAACATATTTTACAACTGAATACGACGAACCCGAGTAAAACTCGCCCAGATTAAGCTTAATTTGTAACAGCACCAATCAGAGTTCAAAATGATGTGTCTGAATTGCCAATAATAACCTCATTATTATGTCTGCTGATACTGTGCCACGCAGTCCCGTTGCCCAGCAACGATTGTGAAAGAATCATCCATACAGCAGCCGTTCCTAAGTACTGGCTTACTTTACGACCGTTCAAGTGACTAAGCTGCCGTTGTAGCAGAAGAAAATTAAGATAGATGTGATCTGCACTGCAAAACCTTTATTGACAGAGGACTTGTACGTAATGCAAAAGTAAGAATTTTCAATAACAAGCTATATGTGTGACACGTACACTTGTCGAAAGGCCAAGATTATTCACAAGATACAAACCCATCCTGTCGTCAGAGAAGATATTACATAAGGACAATGACCGCATGAGTTCAGTTGAAAAAGGACTGTGGTCGTGAACCTCAAGGGGAAATTGGCTCTAAGATGGATTGGCGGCAAACCGCCAGTCCTGAAGTACGTAACAGTCAGTCAGTGTAGTTAGTGAGCGAGTTTGTTGGTGATTTGGTGAGTTACAGGACTGCTAGGGTTCAGTCATGGTGAGCTGTTGCTGTGAGAAGCTGGTAGCTGAGGCCGAGGACCGTTCGGGAATCCAAAGGAAGGGGAACGTCTGCTATTTGAAACCGCTGTCAAGGAACGGCTAGTGAAGATGTGACTGTTGCCACTAGTTTGTGTGTGTGTGTGTAACAGTGAATTGTAAAGCGTATTCACGAGTTCAATAAATCCGAATATCAACCTAAAACCTCGTCTATAGTAACTCAATCACGTGACATTATGTTCAGTCAACAAGAATAGTCGATGATCTGTATAATAACATCTAAAGTATTGAACTATTTTCCTGAGGCCCTCCTGCCCGAAGTCACTTCGGAAGAGCCCCATCCTACACTTTACTGAAAAAATGGCCTATTCCTCTTCCATAATACTGACATTCTTGCAGAGGGATATATAGGCATTCACTAATAGGTTCAGAAGAAGAAACTACGATCCTATGGAACTCTAACAACGAAACGTTAAGGAGTGAATGTAGAAAGTAGTTGCATTATACTGCCACAGATGACAATACATTCGGCAAGGCGCGGGTCAGGAAATACAGAAAATTTTCTTAAGATATAGTTTGCTGCCAGATAATTATTTAATTCTGTGTTGGTTATAAAGAGTGGCCCAAAAGTCAGCTAACCTAAAACAACACAACTATGCCAGTCAATTTGTGGAGCCGAATCACAGCGTTCAGAATTGCGCACTGAAAATTTATATGCTCGTTTCGAACAACTTTTGCAACTCCAGTAAATAATCAAAACATTTCTAACCGCCTCTGTGCTCTAGTGGTCAGAGTTCCTTGTTACAGATCCAGAGGTCCCGGGTTCGATCCCCCCAACGATTCCCAGATATTCTGAGAAGTAGTGGGTCTCGAGGTCCACTCAGCCTCGTGAGGATAGTTGAGGAGCTATTTGAATGGAAAAATAGCAGCTCCGGTCTAGAAAACCGAGATTAACGACCGTGGGGATTCGTTGCGCTGACCACGCGACATCCTCTATCCGCAAAAGTTGGCATTAACTTCGCCGACAAGCGGCGGTCGCTCGGTCGGTATAGTTCGCTTGCGGACTACAGGCCACGGAGTGTTTTTTTGTTAGTGAATGTTTTATTAACCAGTTAACCGACTCTTTGGCCACTCTGTATATACCGGCAAATCAGAAAGGGTTACTTTTGAAGGTTTGCCTATATTCGTGTACCATTTTAACTGGATTCGTAATCCAGTGCAAGTTATGAAAGATTCACATAATTCCGATGGATGTATAAAGGTTCGGCCACACAGAGCGCTAAGCTATGTTCGCTACGTACGCTACGTACGCTGTGTACACTCTGCGACGCAGCTAACATAGAAAACGTAGCGTACGTAGCGTACGGAAGTCTGTGTGGCCAGTCCCATTAGCAATAAAGGGAGATATTTTTCTGTTCGTATAGCGAACATAGTGTACGTAGCGTGCGTCGCGTACGTAGCGCTCTGTGTGGCCGAACCTTAAGCTCTAACTTTCTTCCGCATCACATTCCTTGTTAAATTACCATATCTTTCATGCACTGAATCTCTTTAAGTTAGAGCTACATGTACCTATTGAAGTCGTACAATTCCAACGGTTGGCACAGCTGCTAGGTTTCGTCCTGTCAGACTCGATAGGCGCCCTTTGTACACGCCAAAACGTTCCTGCTTCCCTCGTCTCCAACCCATTTTATATTTTATCTGTGCGAGCAGCTGTGACACCATTATTATCGAATAATACAAAAGGAAAATAAATAAAAAACATCTAAACTCAGGAGCAGTATCAGGCAAGAAAGGAAATAAGAATGAAAGGGATGCATGTAAGAATGGCTTATGATCACTTTCGGGATCACAAAGTAAAAGGAGTTGTTTGTTCCCAGCACCTGACACGAAGTTCTTCGTTGATACGTTTTGTATCCTGTCAGCAACGTGTTAGCCCAGCCTATCACTTATTCTTCGTCGAAGTAATTCCTGATGCTTAGGCATTTACTTCCAATAACTTCGAATAACGCGGAGGTCATATCTGTCCATCCGAACGTCCACAATACTTCATCACTCAAACCATTTTAACCGCCTCAATCACTCTTTATGTGTGTGATCTAAATAAAAAAACAAACTAATTTTACTTCGGTTATTATAAAGCCCCTAATTTACAAAGTGACAAAATAGAATTTCATTTCAGTTCTTAGTAATAAAATAAAATAAAAAGAGGTCCAGCCCACAACATCACACAAAATTCACACTTCAATGAGATGCTCAAATTTCATTACAAAGACCTCACACTTTGGCTTATCGTTTAATTAAATTCAAGGTGAGAATTATGTATAATTTGTGCAGTGCAATATGCAATTGTAACGTCATGAATTAAGATATCGGCATATCAAATAATAAATTTGCCTGATATTTGTAAGGACGTGAAAGTCTTGTCTTACTTTACTGGAAGGATATATGTATGTTATGAAGTACTAAATATATATTTTCGGGCCTAAGAGGGATGAAGTAAGCTGGGGATTAAGCACAATAGACCACTTTAGGTCGCGGTGTAAGGGCCGAGAAGGCCCACCCTTATATATACATTCATTCAAGCTGGGGATTATGGTACTGCATACCGAGGAGCTACGTTTGGTTTGCAAGTCACTTAGTGCTGTTAGGACACTAGAAGACTAAGATGGGTTGGTAAAGTTGTCCCTGTGCTTAACTAATTAAGCACTACGTCATGAAGGCGTACGGAGGAGTGGGTGTATAGATCCACACATTTTCTGGACCTCGGCAATAGCTGTAGGTCAATGGTCAGCTTCATGTCCCGGCTGCTTTACCCCCGGGGAAAGAGCCCTCGTTACCCACTGGATAGCAGGTTGGGTGGGCCCCAGAACGGATCTGGACGACATGCAGAAGAGAGAATTATTGCTCCTACCCTGACTTGAACTAGGTCCCCTCGGTCGTCCAGCCCGTAGCCAGTCGCTGTACCGACTGCGTTATCCCGGCTCTCGGAATGGGTTGGTAATGTAGCTAAATTGAGGGAGGCAAGGAATTCATACAGGACTTTGGTGTGACGCCAACTTGGGAGGCCGACACGGAAATGCGTGAGTGACATGGAAATGGAAATTGGTCGAGTTGGAAAAGGTATCCGAGGAGAGGTTATAACAGCGGCGTTGTACCTTCGAAATCAACTGAACTGGGTAGGGTAAAGCGTAGCTCATGGCACATATGGAGCTAATATTTTGCGTATTATTATCCTTGAAAATAGATGAAAGATAGTGACAAGATTCATTCACTGGCTTCCTTTGTCTGCGAGACCAGGATCGAATATGTTTCGCTCACACGCATAGCAGTTTCTTCCTATTCGCGCTTGAATCAGAGTCGAGCCGTCGCCTCCTCTATCACACAAGCGGTCGAACTTCTTGGATGGAGACCACAACAAGACCTCCACAATTGCAGAACAGAAGAGTGCGAACTACTATAATTCCATAATTTCAGTAGGATTAAAACCTGGGATATTACTGTTTGAGACCCTACGGCAATCGGTGTCTTCAAAATGTTTCTTTCATGCAATACGAGTAAATGTGGAATATTTTTGACAAGGCTCCTTCGAGCATGCAACAAATCCCACTTTTGATTTAAGAACACTAAAGGCGGTCTTTCTCACATGAATGCCACATATTGATTTCATCTCTGCTCTGCGCCGGAACTCGTGTTTTTCGTAAAACGGGTCGCCTAGGCCGCGCCATAGCTCAAGCGGTTAGTCGCTGACTTCCCACCACGGCGGCCCGGGTTAGATCTCGGGTCTAGAAGTGGGATTTGTGGTGGACAAAGTGGCGCTGGGGGTGGGTTTTCTCCGAGTACTTCGGTTTCCTCTGCCAATCTTCATTCCATCAAATTCTTCATCATCATAATCCTCCGTGGCAGTGGACCCAGTTGGTCTCCACCCACCACTTAGCGAATTGAAAAAAAAAACGGGTCGCCTGAAAGCTTCTCCTGATTCTCCCATCTCCGGCGACTTAAATTTTATAGAAAGAGACTCAAACGTTCCTACTGTCTGAATGAAATTTTAAATTTGATTAGCGAGCGTATTTATTCATGAAATTTGATCGGAAGACAAAAAATGAAAATACCATAAAAGATTTTCAACGCCGTCCAGTGTGACTGATAATTTTTTTCTTTTTTCTTACTCTTTCATCCCCTACATGTTTCGTTCGGAGCGACCGAACACAGCGTGGCCCGAACAACAGGACGACACTAAAGAGTCCTATTCCTCAAACAACGGAACCACGACGCGGTAGACACTCAACTTCTTTTAAAGAGAGGCAGTATAAAGGACACGGACCAAATTGGTTCTAGATTTTAATACATTTTTAAATCATGCTTGTAAACAGACTAATTATATTAATTTATAGATATTTTAATAAATTCATGCACATCACTGTAATTGTTAAAGGCTAATATTTTATATTCATGACGTTATAATAGTATCTGTATGTACTGATAATGACCAATCACATTGTAATAGTACAATTGTACAATTGTAGTTTCCACATGTATTGATATGTCCTTCTGAAAATGGTCTATAATACCGAAACATGTAGGAGATGAAACGAACAAACTCCGTGGTTTTAGTCCGCAAGCGAACTATACGGAACGAACGACCGCCGCTTGTCGGCGAAGTTAGTGCCAAAAAAAAAATTCAATCACACTGGACGGCGTTAATGAACTGTTATACTAATACTAGTGTGACGGGCCAGGATCAACCAAGTCAAATTTCGGAAATATAGGCATAATATTGGAATAAGCCTTAGAAAAAGTAAAATAAAAAAGAGCTGCCTCAAAATTGGACGAGTCTGCGCGTGTTTGTCATTACGGCTCAATATTAGGTTATTTAACAAAGCTGTTTCGACAGCAGTGGTTGTATAGGATCGAATGAAGTGGAAGGGTGTTTAGGGTCAATGAGTTGGTATGGATATGGAAGGAAGTGATTCCGACCTGGAGGTACCATCTCAAAAGACCGACTCTGTGGTCTAGTGGTCGGTGTTCCTGGCTACAGATCCAGAAGTCCCGGATTCGATTCCCAGCGCTACCAGATTTCTGAGAAGTATTGGGTCTGTAACGGGGTCCACTCAGCCTCGTGAGGATAATTGTGGAGCTATCTGAATGGAAAACCAGCGGTTCCGGTCTAGAAAACCGAGATTAACGGCCATGGGGATCCGTTGCGCTGACCACGTGACACCCTCTATCAGCAATAATTGGCACTAACTTCGCCGACAAGCGGGATTAACTCGGTCGGTATTGTTAACTTGTGGGCTACAGGCCACGAAGTTTTTTTTGTACTGTCTTAAACCTAATGGTACCTCTCATTTAGTTGAAATACCCAAATATAACTCTCTCCGTTATTTGAATTTAGCGTGCAGATGAATTGAGAGAAGGCGAACCTGATATGGAAGCGGTGGGCAGACTTCACGAACCGCTTCTTTAGAAATTCCATACGCCATGTACAATCATGGATTCTTCCCGATAATTTCTCACTGGCATGTTCGCTTGTTACTTGACTTGCTACAGTAGAACATGAGTAAATGTTTTCACTTTCTTCCACAATTCAAAGCACGTCCGAAAGGGAGGGTAGTAAAGGAAACTGGTATAATTATATAATTAAGGTAAAGGTAAGGAAAAGTTGTCCCTGTGTTTAAATAATTAAGCACTACGCCATGAACGCGTATGGGGGGATTGGATGTATTGATCCATATTTTCTTGACCTCGGTACTAGTTGGAGGTGAGTGGTCAGTTTCACGCCCCTGCCGCTTTACCCCCGAGGAAAGAGACCCCGGGTACATAGATTATATAATTCACTCACTCATAGAGCTGAGCTCGTCTTCAGAAACCGCCAATTGTGCAGCTACTTAAGAACTTCCCAGCATTTTATGGAACCCGAAGGTTCATTACCGCGCTCACAAGAGCCTTCCACTGGTCCCTAATTACGAACATTAAATTGCAAGAATTATAAATAACAACACCCATGTATCTTTGTTTTTGTCGCCTTACTTTATATATATTTATACAGGCAAAAATCCACCAATATGTCTGCGAACATAAGGAGCTAGTGAATGTTCAACATGGACACTGGTATAACAATTGTAAGTACTGGATACATTATAACGTGCCTTCTGTGGTTTGCGGTGACGAAATTGATTAAACTATTAATACATATATTACATGCATTTTATTACAATTAGAATCAATCTATTTCGTTATGTCTAAGGCTCCAGTACCTAGACCCATTTACTCTAACACAACCCATAAAACCAAATCACAAAATCACCGTCTTGAAAACCTCAAAACTTAAGGAACATTTTTATTATACGACTTTTTAAGAGACTCTTGAGCCTTTATATTTCTTAACGCATAAATGAGCAGTAAGGTCCACCAAGCGCAACAAGTTTAATATAAAAGAATGCCTTTACATACATCGACTAATACTGGCCTTCATCAGAAGGTGTAACCAACACTACAAAAAATATTTCATATGTATGTTGAATGTTGGTTATTACAAAGGGATTTCTACCATTAGGAATTGAGAATATATTTAAATATTAATGTAATTAAAACAGGGTTTGCTTTTTAAAATAACTAATCAGTATCAGTTAAATATCACATACTGTGAGCCCCTCGCGGCATGCCCCGCACATTACGACCTACTTCACTGGAGTACACACATCACACACATACACAAGCGAAGCCTATGAATCAGCAGCAGAAAAATATGGCTGTCGTTATGTTCATATAACTATGCAATACCTTTAATGAATATAAACTGATACCGACTATTTTTAACAAACATAACTTATTTAATTACATTAATATTTTAGTCTAGTCTATAATTCTAACGGTAGAAATCCCTTTATGACAACCTACAGTATGTTCATCATACGTATAAAGTATTTCTTTGTATTGTTGGCCAGTAGTAGACGAAATATGCACAAGCAAGCTTTTATGTTAAACCTGTTTCACTTGGTGGACCTCCTACTCACTCATTTTGTACACGACTTACCAAGACAAGATTTAGAGGTAAAGGACCGAACTTTTATAACTAAAGCATACTTGAATTTGATTTGTTTCATTCTGGTCCGTCACACTAACACTATTACAAATGATAAAACAATTCTGTCCAGTGTGACTTGAAGCTTTTACTACTTCACTTCTTAGCACCCTAACATATTTCGGTCGCTATAGACCATCATCAGAGGGAACATCAATACTTTTAGAAACTACTATTACAATGGGTCTTTTGATTTTTAAAATACATAAATATACAATATTTGTAATATACACTTGATACAAAATCCAAATTTCTTACAACTACAGCAACTGTCCTTGATGCATTAAAGTTTTTTTTTTAACTTTTTGTTATTTGACTTAAAATTCTTTAACCGAATAGGTTCGTGTCCCTTGTCCTTTCGTTTTTCTTGACGGGGCCGAACTTGTGCCGCCTGTCTTTCTTGGGAAGGTAGTTCTTGTTGTCGTCCTATGTTTGTTCAAAACATGCTGTGTTGTTTTGTTTTGTTGTAGTTTTTGTTGTCGTTCTATGTTTGTTCGTTTGAGGGTGCTAAAAAGTGAAGTAGTAAAAGCTTCAACAGTCACACTGGACAGAATTGTTTTATCATTTGTAAGAGCATACTTCATTCGTGAATATTTACAATAAACGTATTTTTAATCTTAATAGTGTGCATCCTGTTGTGCGTCATAAATAAGGTATACAAAATATATAAGTCTACACAACAATATTCTGTATTTAAAGAACAAAGAAGACACTGCTGTATGAACATTTGATTTTATTAGCAAATGTTGATACAGTAGTGTCTTCTTTGTCTTTTTTTTTAACACAGAATATTGTTGTGTAGACTGCATACCTTATATACTTTTTTATATCTTATTTATAGGGCCGCGCCATAGCTAAAGCGGTTAGTCGCTGGCTTCTAACCGCAGCGGCCCGGGTTTGATCCCGGGTGTGGTCAAGTGAGATTTGTGGTGGACAAAGTGGCTCTGGGGCGGGATTTCTCCGAGTACTTCGGTTTCCCCTGCCAATCTTCATTCCACCATCATAATCAGCCGGGACAGGCTACAGTAGGCCAATCAGTGGCCGCCGTGCCGAGTAAACCCAGTTGGACTCCACCCCCTACTAAGCGAATTTCTTTAATCTTATTTAAAGGTATTTTTGCTCAGCTCATTTCTCAAAACACTCCTTGAAATTCAGTCTTATAGCAGATCTTCTGCTGACACTAATGTGCCCCACGTAACAAGGAAGTCGTCTCTTTCTTCTTATGTCATCAGTATATTCTGCTATTTTGTCCAAAAGTAGCAGTGATATTATGAATTCCAGGATAAGTAGATGTTCAAACATTCTTCTCTTTCCGTACTCACGTTTCACCGCTTCGGCGAGGAAATATAAGGTCATTTATAAAAGCTGTATAGTATAGAGTGTCACACAAATTACACTCCAACAAACCACGTTAATACGTAATGTTGTCAAGGAAATAATGGTCTAGCTGCTAGACATTAGACTCTAGACTCTAGCATTAAATGTTATGAAGATTGGACTTCACCTGAGAATAAACACGTTTGTGTTGGATCTGATGTTTTCACGACGATGACTGAGAGTCTGGCATTTGTTGACAGACGTCTCAGAGAAACTTTTGTACATTTAAACCAGACTACATGGCTTCACAACACAGAATATTGCATTCTTCAAGATGATAATGTTAAAGATGACATATTTTAACTTTACTGATCAAGTTTCATGGAGGGATTCTCCTTCAAATAAAAAATTATTTAATTTAATGGATAGGCAGGGACTCATGGCTAAGTAACCCTATTAAGCAGGGGCCTTATTCACAAGTAGTCTGTCAGCTAGGCAAGAAATTCCTAAACTAATCCAGCCTACTTTAACCCAACGTTCTTTTTGGATTCATTAGAATAACCTCCCGTCCACACCGAGGTCTTCCAATCTGTCTTTTCCTTCCAAATTTTCCGATAAAAACGTATACGCATTTCTTATCTGTCCTATACCGCTACCTTTCCCGCCTTGTTCTAATAATTCTCATCGAATTGTGCGATATGTGGAGCTCTTCATTATGCAACCTGCTCCTCCTTAAACTCAATCACACTTCTCAGTACTCAGCTCTCAGTCAGTATAGTACTTCCACTGCTGAGACAGGCAAAAGTTCACTCTTGTTCAAAATTCGATGACAGCTAAAATTAGAGCTTTGTATATTCTACTCTTTACTTTGTTAGATAGCAGAGCGGTAACAAGCATCCAAAGCATTCAATCTGATATTAAATTCTTCGCGAATGAAACTTTCATTTGTTACTGGCACGGTCGCCCCCAAGTGCAGGAACATAAAAGAGCAAATATGTTTTGATATGATGAAGTTCTGCAATAGGAGGTGAGTTTATACAGGCTGGGGCGCAGAAACTTCCTTTTTGAAGGCGAATAAAAGAAAAAATATTGCTGATAGACAAAATTTATATTTAGCTAATGAAAGAACATACTTTAAAGTTTTAAATCATGTAGTTTTAAACAAAATATCTTGAAGGTGGTGGCAACCGTTCTCTATGCATGATGCAACCGTTTTCTGAAATTCCCCTCTGCACGTTCCAACATGTGCACCGGAATTTGGGCTACTTCATACCGAATAACATTCTTCAGCTGAAGCAGGTTTGTGGGGCGATGTTTAAAAACCTCTTTATTGAGGTATCACCGTACACAAATCACAGGGCGCTAGATCAGGTGAGTGCGCTACCCACGGGATGTCACCTCGAAGCGAGATGAGCCGTCCGGGGAACTTTGCCCTCAAACCTGTCATCGAAGCTCGGGTTGTGTGGGCCGTGGCACCATCCTGTTGGAACCAGACATTTCCTAGATGCATTTCTTCAAGAGTTGGTTCGAGAAAGATCTCAAAATCGACCGTTGAACTGCCTCCACATTTTCTGGCGTCGTAACGGTCCGTTATCGTCGTGATGATTTTTTCTCCACACTCTCGGTTGTCTTAAAGTTCTCTACCCACAAAACAATCGATTTCCTGTCGGGAACCGGACCTCTGGGCTTAATTCCGAAGTGAGTACGGAACGCACGCTGCACCGCCCTGTAGGAATGGTTGTTCGAAAAATAGGCTTCGACAGCGAACGCACGCTGCTCACTCGTCCACCTCATGTTTCCTACTGAGGGGTATTAGACAGAAACTTCCGCGACTGCTGCGTTCGCCGAGCCTATCCCCACTTTTCTGCGACCTCCCCTTCCTTCACAAAAAGGGAAGTTTCTGCGCCCCACTGTGTATTACTTAGGCTGCAGTGTGTTCCTGGGAAGATGCGTGCACAGTTCTATGAAACTAGAATGCTATGGAAATGCTAAAATGAAAGTAACAGTTAACATCCATGCGTTTATACAGTTTCGAATGCTGGATATTTACTAAAGAACAAATGAGGGGAAATGATACAGCAGACATACGTTTCCTCGGAATGGCCGTAAGGTACAGAGTGATGGAGATAGTAGGGAGTAACTGATTTTAACATATATCAGAACAATTAAAGTTTGTGTTTTACTTTACGGTATCTACGAGTATATTATCACCCAGTAGATTCATATCATCAGTATAGACCAACAACTGATGTATCCCATTTAATTTCAGTCCCACCTGGTTTCCCTGGACCTTCCCAATGGCATATACTAAAGCAAAGTTGAAAAGGAGTGGCGATAAAGCATCTCCTTGTTTTAGACCACTCTGGATAGGGAAATTATCAGACAAATATTTACCTATACGGACTTTACCATAACGTGAAGTCTGTATAGAATCCGTCCAGGTCTGATGCTTCTTGAACATTTTTGTAACAAGCTTATTTTTTATGGCGAGGATCTGTTAGCTCCAAGCCCAATCCCCAAGCTGGGGGACCACCCCTTGTCGACTGTCCGAAACTGCTTATTCAATATATTCGCAGCTATCGTCCATCGGCAACCTGGGAACGCTCACTCATCTTCAACTGTTTCCGAGTTCAAGAAAACGTGGATCTATACGTGCACTCCCCCATAAGTCTTCATGGCATAGTGCTTAATTAGTTAAGCATAGGAACAACTTTACGTTTTTTACCTTACCTTCCAAGAAACATATATCTACTACAAGGTCAACCGGCTACGGTTCTTTAAGGAAAAAACTGTTTTAACAATCGTGACACAGACATTACATGGGTAGAATGCAGGGTTTTAGTATGTTAAGTACGTGGTACAGACAGAATCACTGGGCTCTGCCTGCCTGCTTGCCTGATCTATGGCTCCACAGCCCTATCACTGAGCTCTAAAGGGCTTGTTCATTATTTTAAAATATTCTGACAATAATTATCCCATAGGTTATGTGCTTCAAGAGGTCAAAACCTTATCCGAAAATATCTATAGTTCTTGCGTACTGGTCATAATTAGTGCTTGCTGAAAGTGCCATTTATGTTCCTAAATTACGCTTTAAATCCGATCGAATTAATTGTGTAGTGGACCCAGAATTTCCTCTCTGAAATTCAATTCACTCAGAATATATTCGCTGAAGTATAAGGGAGAGAAACACACTCGAGCTCGCACGCACATAAACACAGAGGCAGGGGCGGAGTAGGCACAACGCTGTTTCTGCCGTTATTTAATTGTTTCAAACTTCCTTTCTGAGCGCATCGACTTGCTCGACAACTGTCTCTCACTAATGATGTCTCCTGTGGTGACAGAGCTCCTGGTTGCCGTTGTGCACCCCACCTCCTCTTCCTCAGAACCCAACTTCACCTATCTTAACCCTTGTTCTAGAAAACTTTATAAAAGAAGGAAGTTCTTTTTTTGTAAATAAATCAGTTCATGTATATATCATATTTACATTCGGTTTCCCATCTTGTGTCTCACGTTGTTATTATTAAACACAGCTATGCGTGAACTTGTACTCTTCGCCAAACATAATTAGAATGATCAAATCAAAGGTTGGTCATATAGCACAAATTGGACGAAGAGGAATGTATTCAGGGTTTTAGTGGGAAAGCCAGAAGGATACAGACCACTTGGAAGATCTAGGTAAGGTAGGAGGATTATATTAAAATGCATCTTAAAGAAATAGGATAGGGTGTTTGGGACTGGATTAATCTGATTCAGGATAAAGGCCAGTAGCGGGCTCTTTTGACTACGGTAATGAACCTTCGTGTTCGATAAGATATTGGGAAAATTCTTGAGTAGATGAGCAGCTGTTGGCTTCCCAAGAAGGATGCAGCACCATAGAGTTAGTTTAGTTATGCATATAGAGCATACATAGAAGCCGGCATAGCACAGTCAGTATAGCGACTGGCTACGGGATGGACGACCGAGGGACCAAAATTCGAGTCCCGGTAGGGTCAAGAATTTTCTCTTCACCAAATCATCCAGACCGCCTCTGGGGCCCACCCAGCTCTCTATCCAATGGGTACCGGGGGCTCTTTCCCCGGGGGTAAAGCGGCAGGGACGCGAAGCTGACCACTCACCTCCAGCTAGTGCCGAGGTTAAGAAAATGTGGAACTATACATCCACTCCCCCACACACCTTCATGGCGTAGTGGTTAATTAGTTAAGCGCAGGGACACTTTTACCTTTTTATAGAGCATACAAATAAACTCCGTGGTTTGTAGTCAGCAAGCGAACTATACCGACCGAGCAAACGCCGCTTATGGGCGAAGTTAGTGCCAAATTTTGCGAATAGAGGGTGTCGCGCGGTCAGAGCAACAGATCCCCAAGTCCGTTAATCTCGGTTTTCTAGACTGGAGCCGCTCTTTCCTTGAAACAGTTCCTCAATTATCCTCACGAGGCTGAGTGGACCCCGTTCCAGACCCACTACTTCTCAGAAAATTTGGTAACGCCGTGAATCGAACCCAGACATCTGGATCTGTAGCCAGGAACTCTGACCGCTAGATCACGGAGGCGGTCTATTATAGGCATACACACATGTCTTTATGTACATGAGGTCACCGCAATTCTCTGCCTGGTTCTAATTAGTGAGACTTTAATTTCCGTTTAATGAATTATCTTTCAAAGCACGACATTCGATGCCATATAGTCTGAGTTACTGACGGCGTGGCCCGCCATATCTCAAGCGGTTAGTCGCTCACTTCCCACGGCGGCGACCCGGGTTTGATCCCGGGTCTGGTCAAGTGGGATTTGTGGTGGACAAAATGGCGCTGGGGAGGGTTTTCTCCGAGTACTTCGGTTCCCCTGCCAATCTTCACTCCACCAAATTCCCCATCATCATAATCACCCGGGGCAGGTAAAATAGGCCAATCAGTGGCCGCCGTGCCGAGTGGACTCAGCTGGACTCCACCCCCCACTAAGCGAATTAAGGAAAAATTCTGTTCTGGAATTACTGCTAATACGAGTACAGTGATGGAAAATTTTGGATCCAGTGTCCATTAGACTGGTTTTGCTCTGCTTATGTAATGATGAATAAACCGACTCCGTACTGAGAAGGCTACCTTGCAAGCTACTCTGTTTCAAATTGTACTCCATTATCCATCATTTACTTCAGGACTGGATAAAAGGCAGGCAACGGAACAAATAAAGTTGGTCAGAAGGTAACGCCTGTCTCCTTTATCATTAAGGCCTTGTTCTTGTGTCCATCCATTGTTCACGATTCTTATATTTCTTCTACAATTCGAACTTCGAGGTCATTCAAATGTGTGTGTAATTAAACAATATCTTCAAAAGTGCACTGCGAGTTCCGCAAGATAAGTGCGTTTGAAGTATGCCCATGAAGCCTACTATACTACTTAATTAGGCTATATGATTGGTAATTGTAGCTAGTGATCGTTAGAGTCGCGTATATGAAGCAGCAAAGCATATAAAGAAAATAAGCAACACAGCAACATTTCGTCTAGTTCAACAAGTTTTCGTAAAACCTAATGACGCCTACTTTCGTTCAAATGCTTCGGTCACTGTATCTGTTTATCTGACTTTGGAGCCTTTGTGCCGTCTAAGTGCAACGTATTTCTTTATGGGACACTACCTGTTTCGGCCTAACTGGCCATCTTCAGGTGTACAGGTGTTGTTATCTGCTGTTCATTTTAATATACGTAGTTTTCTGTAGATGCCCCTGGTGTAACAGGATGCTGAAATATAACTTACTTACTTAATCCTTTCCTCTAATATCTTTACGGTGTCTAGGTTGTTTTTTTCTTTCGATCGTTTACAGATGGTAGGACTCCTTTGACGAGTGATCAGCTCGTCACAAGGCCTCTACCTAAACACAGAATAAACACATAAAAGTAAAAGTAAAGGTATCCCTGTAACAGGCCGTGGAGGTCCATAGGGTTGTGAGATGTGATTCCCACATTTTCTAGACAATCGGCTCATAGATGGCGGTAAGGTTGTCAGTCTTACGCCCCGGCCGCCGTCTACCCCCAAGAATATTCCTGGTACTCATTTCCGTTAGATGCTTAGTCGACCCCAGGGCCATAGTGCGGCTTGAAGGATTAGTTAAATTGAAAAAAATCCAATGACCTCATCGGGATTCGATTCCGCAATCTTCCGGCTTGTGGCATAATGCCTCAACAAACTGCGCTACCGCGTGCACCCTCAGAATAAACACATACACATACCAAACATCTATGCCTTGTAATGGATTCGAACCCAAGTTTCCGGCTTCCTAGCAAGAGAAGACAAGACATGCCTTAGACCGCTTGGCTACCGTGACCGGCTCTGAAATGTAACACCAAATAAAAAATTGACGATAACCCACATAACCAATATTGACAGAGGCAACTAGTATAGGAGGAAAGAAAACTGCATTACAATGAGCAGCAGAATCCTTAACCATAACAACCTGTACACCTGAAGTCCTACCAAGTGTATTAGGATTAAGAAACTGAAATGAAACAGCGTTTCACAGATGCCCTATGCTCCAAAGAGAAGGGGGGTGGGGGCGGGGGGGTGGAACCGAAGTATTTAGAGTGCCACTTTGTCCGCCACAAATACTATATTACTTGCCCTGGGATCGAACCCCGAGGCGCCAGTCTATGACTGAGCTATGCCACGGCAGTAAGTATTAAGCCATGTGGTCTATTATGGCGTAATTCCATCTATTGAATGGTGTTTCTAAATACTTCTTCCGCCTAGTCTTATTTGCTGTAGTCATGTATGAAAACAGAAACGAGGCTGGTTTGCTTACTGAGAATCAATAATTCATTGTTACAGTCCAGACAGGTTTCGAATCGGCGTTTCCCGTAACCTTGATGAAATGGTTATACATTGCGATGACTCGATCCAAGAGCCCCATGAATAAAATGAAACCGTTACGAGAAGGTTATGCTGAGATTTCAATGCGAGAGACGATGAGAGAAGCTTCCTACCTCTTGCAGCCTCCTATTCTCATTTTAAAGCAGAGAAATACCAAGAGAATCTAAGAAGGAAAGTAATTCATATCCCAGCAAAATGCAGGGCCAAGCATGTAGCTCCAATTCAGGCTCAAGAGGGTAGGAATGTGCAGGTCTGAGAGACCTATCTCATCACCCTGAAGGGGCACCAGAGTACGGAATATTGACGGAACGACGGATGCGAGCGGGAAAATAATTTCGAGAAAGCTCACATCAGTGTAACTTCATTATAAATACTACATAATCTGATCTTGCATTAAACCAGGTCATCCGAGGTAGGACGCCTGCATCTATCTGCCTGAGGTATGAAGGTTCTGTTCATCTAATGCAGTGACTAAAAACTTTGTTCTAAACAATTTTGACATACTGAATGCGCATTAAAACGTATTTAAGTTGTCTATATTTTATTACACATAAATACGTAAATATAATAAATGATAATCCCCACTTTGAAAGTTTAACTAAAATTAAAAAAGAACGATATGTTCTTATACTCCAAATGTAATTAAGAAGTGTCACCCATATCCCTCTCTGTCTAAAAAAAGCACTTTTTTCCTCTGGGGCTACAGTCCCAATTTGGGCCTTGGCCTTGCTCCATCACACTCTCCGTTTCACTTCGGTTTATCAGATCTTAAACATTCGGTAGGACTCCTTGCGCGGGTGATCAGCTCGTCACAAGGCCACAGAAAGAAGCGCGCACACATACACACACAGACACTAAACATCCATACCCTGAGTGGCATTCGAACACACGATCCCGGCTTCCGAGCACGAGAAGACAGAGCATGCCTTAAGGGGCCCATACACGTACGAGTCTGGCTCGGATTAATTTCACCACAAACACATGAGCTGGGAACAAAAAAAAAAGGATGATCAAAGCGAGGAAAAAATTTAAGATCATGAAAGAAGAAATTTTATTGTATAAAGAATACAAGAACGCTGGCAGGCTGGAGGTGGCTTTGTGAGATCTGGCTGCGTGCCTGACCCCTTACACTTCACAACGATCGCAAGAATGTGTTGGGAAAATTTAACCTCTGAAAGTATTATCGCGTACCCAGAATCGATGCTATTAGTCAACTGGTTAGTCATTGTGGCCCTTCGCGTCACAAATGCGGCGGCAGTATGCAATCTGACAGATGCAGTCCGCCATTTTATCCAGTCCTGAAGCTGTTACAAATGAAAACTATTTTTTAATTTTTTTATAGCAAGTGGGATGGGACTAAGTCCCTTGCACTGAGGCAACTTTTACCAGCCCCAGATGATAGGTGAGGGTGATTGTGGAGCAATTGGTGGAATGAAGATTGGCAGGGGAAACCTGAGTACTCGGAGAAAATCTTCCCCACTGCAACTTTGTTCACCACAAATCCTACGTGACTTGACCCGGGCTCGAACCCGGGCCGCCGCGGTGGGAAGCCCGAGCTATGGCACGGCCCTGATGAGAGGTGTTTACTACATTGAGAGTACGAGGAACAAACAGCCTGTTCCGATTCAAACAAGATAACCGTAAACACGCACTCCATTTCTACATTTTTTCTTCTGGACACAGATAAGAGAATTCGTTAAGTGTCAAGCCAAGATGGCGTACAGGAAACGTGGGGACCGAATTAACCACAGCCTTATTTCATTACCCGATGCACGTTGCCATAGTTGATTCAAAGACACACCGTAATTTTTTTAATTCGCTAGTGGGAGGTGGAGTCCAGCTGGGTTCACTCGGCACGGCGGCCACTGATTGGCCTCTTGTAGCCTGCTCCGGGTGATTATGATGGTAGAGAATTTGGTGGAATGAAGATTGGCAGGGGAAATCGTAGTACTCGGAGAAAACCCGCCCCAGCGCCACTTTGTCCACCACAAATCCCACTTCACCAGACCTCGGGATCGAACCCGGGCCGCCACGATGGGAAGCCAGTGAGTAACCGCTTGAGCTATGGAGCGGCCAAAAGACAAACTGTAACTATTTATACGATTTGGGGCGTGGCAAGGTTGATTTTGAATGATGAGTTGGGAAACTTTAGAAGGAAGCGGTGTTTACGTACTTTATGATATCATCCAAGCATCCATCAGGAAGGACTGACAAAAATTACGAAAAACCTCAGGATAGCAAGTCTCAGGCAAAGAATTAAAATCAAGGCCTCTGGAGTACAAATCAAGAATTAAAAGCACTGGTTGGATGTGAAATATTATCTCCAGCCATAATTTCCCCCTCCTGGAGGTTGTGAGGGCCCGAGAGTCATTCTGGACATAATGAGAAAATTTCTCATTCGTCTTTCTTTCATTCAGATCCATGCATTTCAGTTATACAGCTAAGAGAACTGAATCAAATGTCCGTATTTCAGATGTTGTATGTCTCAAAGTCGAATAGAAGTATCAGATATCAAAAGAAACTTTCTCTGAAAGAATGAAGTTTATGAAAATTGAAAGAATTTGCCGCCATCCAAGGACATCAGTGTACTTACTGAAGGGATAGAAAGTCACGCTTTAACACGACATTTCCCGCAACTGAAGATCAAAGATAACTTACATATTACTAATTTACCATCCACAGACGGTTTCACATCGATCTTTTATTGAGTTCGTGTTCTTGGAACAGAATGTGTCCAGCCTTCAATTACATAAGGATTCCACAAAATGATACTTCAAAACTCATGGCAGGGTTGAAGTAGTGGCACACTGTCACATGAAGGCGCTTTGTGTGTTGAAAAGTGTTTACGTTCACCTTCATATGCTCCTTCGTCTCGAAAATGATATGTCATAAGCATAAAATCTATAAAATACATTAGCTTCGTCTTCTTAACAGTTGCAGAATTCAAACTGGAGAACAATTAATGTTATATTTTAGCGTCCTGTTGCACTGATTTAAGTCCATGATTTATTTAATCCGTCTTGCAGTGCATACATTCATTTATCTCCTTTCCCTCGCACTACATGTTTCGGCATAATAATGCCGAGAACACACACACATACCCAGGAAGCCCAACAGTATAACACACGCAGTCGCAGGAGCACGACACAACAAAAGCACAACACACAAGATAGTGAAGGAGTGCTCCAACAAAGGAGAATGGGCGTGACTGACGTAGTGAGGGGCGACGTAGCGATGTGGTATCCTGAACAATTTTAATATTTTAACGTTTGACAATGTATATGATAGACACATATTTTAGTTATTTTAATGTGTGAACATGGCATGCAATGAACTGGTTTGACGTGGACAAGTAAGCACCTGAAGATGGCATTATTATGCCGAAACATGTAGTGCGAGGGAAAGGAGATAAATGAATGTATGCACTGCAAGACGGATTAAATAAATCATGGACTGGAGAACAATTTTTGAAACTATATTTCGTCCTTCGTAAAAAGTGGTAGTCTGTGCCGTTAATCGTTAATTACATTTTCGTTTATTCTGAATATTTTATTACTTAATCATTATTCATCAATTTCATTCTTCCAGAGAAGTGATTACAAATGAATCCATACAAGTGGCTATAAGGTTGGACGGACGGACGGACGGACGGTCGGGGATGAGAAAGCTAGGAGACTTTCGAACAATGTTGCGAAACGTGCTTCGTAATAAGAAATCTATTTCTTTATTTATTACGAACATACTCTCAATTAATTTTTCTATTGCTTGTTTTTCTTCTTCTCTACCTTATCTTCCTCTTCTTCCTCCTCCTCCTCCTCCTTCTCCTTCTTCTCCTCCTCCTTCTCCTTCTTCTCCTCCTCTTCATATTGACTTTATTCAGGAGTATTGCTTGTTCCGGCTTCAGTGGTCAATCTGATTTTCTTTGAACATTCCAGAATGGCGTCCTCTTGGTTTAGGCTACATTTTAATGCAGTCTTGCAATTTTCTTCTGCATTAAGTAACAGGCTTAAGTGCCTGTTATGAAACTAGCCACACTGTAAGAACTAACTGTAGTTACTAATTGTAGTGGTCAATAAATCCAATTACCAATCCAAACCCCGTCATAGTCATTGAAACACGTGAGAAATGCCTAGGTACGTATGTTATGACATAAATGGATTATACACTTTAACGGGAGCACACGTAAACATAAATCAAACAAAGACAACATATAAACATTCGTGTAAGTACTCACGACAACCGATGTGGGAAGTCATGTTTTTATGCGTACTGTACATAATGAAGATATCAGGTCCGTATGTCTCCAAACTAAAACGGGTTTCAATTACATTTTGTTTTCTAGCATTAAGACAAAATGTGAGAGGCGAAGGTAATTTCTGTCTGTATATCTTTCATTTTACAGTGGTTAAATCGACTATAGAAAGTGCATGAATTTACATCGTCGATTATATGGGTCTTCTGTGTCCGCCACTTTTATGGTATTACACACAAATGCCATCTTGTGGTATATACACGAATCTGCGCAAGACCTGTCGCAAAGTATACACTTTCAGTTTCTTAACTGTTAACGTTTTACGATATTCAGTTCAAAACAAGAATTGTGGAGTCATAACAGTTGGCCGTTACTAGGCAGCGATCCGTAAACAACAGAGGAATGGTGTATTCTGCGTAGTCCATTCCGATGGCTGCGCACGCAACAATATAATACGTCATAATCCCTGTGGTTCAGTCTTGGTGAGCTGTAGCTATTAGAAACTGGTAGCTGAGGCAGGGGGCAGTTCAGGAACCCAGAGGAAGGGGAACGTACATCATTGAAGCCGCCAGCAAGCAACGGCAGTAAAGACGTGACTGTGGCCACTAGTGTATACATAACAGTGAACTGTAAATTGTAGTCACGAGCTGTATAAAAGATTCCAAGAAATCCGATCATCAGTCCTAAACCAGTCTATATTCACACTGCTATGATGTGACAATATGATAGTTCTTATGAGAAGGGTAATAAAATGTTTAATATACCCAGACTATACAGAATGTCCGGATGAAAGGTATCCAAAATAATATATATATATATATAT
>NW_019720566.1:527521-548470 GCF_002891405.2 Cryptotermes secundus
TAACACACGCAGTCGCAGGAGCGCGACACAACAGAGGCACAACGCACAGGATAGTGAAGGAGTGCTCCAACAAAGGAGAATGGGCGTGACTGACGTAGTGAGGGGCGACGTGGCGATGTGGTGTCCTGAACGATTTTAATATTTTTGGCGTTTGACAGTGTATGTGATGGATGCATATTTTGGTTATTTTAGTGTGTGAACGTGGCATGCAATGAACTGGTTTGACGTGGACAAGTGAGCGCCTGAAGATGGCATTATTATGCCGAAACATGTAGTGCGAGGGAAAGAAGGAGATAAATGAATGTATGCACTGCAAGACGGATTAAATAAATCATGGACTTAAATCAGTGCAACAGGACGCTAAAATATAACATTGGAGTAAATATTTTTTTTCCACTGTTCCAATAAGCTTTTAGCAAGTCAACGTAAACGATTTCAGTGCAAGGGCATAAAAATACGACAAGAATTCAGTGAAGTGAAAAGGATGCTGAGACAAACAGAGGATACATAAAATAGTATGTTTCTAATTATGTGAAGTAGTCAGGCGGAAGGATATTTCATGTTGACAGAAGTAACGAAAGAAATTTGTGACAAAAGTTTACACAGCAGTCTCAGTGACAGTTTATTTCAGACGTGCATATGCTGAGTGATATGCATCACATCTGACTTCGATAACAACGTAGGATGGCTCATGAACGCCGTCTTTCGAACAAAGAAATAAAATGATGCAAACATACTAACAAACTAAAGGGAACTTTATTCTCATCTGTCCTCACGCAATTCAATCAAAATCCGCTACGTTTCGAAGTTTCTTCTTTCTGCTTTATTTTACAACATCTTTCGACCTAACTGGCCATCATCAGGTGTACAGGGTGTATTTAAGGAGTCTGCTCTGCCTGCCTTTTGATGTATTAGATGCTAGCAGTCGAGGAGGATGAGATGGGCCGGTCATGTAGCACGAATGGGGGAGACAAGGAATGTGTATAGGATATTGGTTGGAAAGCCAGAAGGAAAGAGACCACAGGGAAGACGAAGGCGTAGGTGGGTGGACAACATTAGAATGGATCTTACAGAGATAGGATGGGATGGGATGGATTGGATTAATCTGGCTCAGGATAGGGACCAGTGGAGGGCTCTTGTGAACACGGTGATGAAGCTTCAGGTTCCATAAAATGCTGGGAAATTCTTGAGTAGCTGCAGAATTGGCGGCTCATCAAGAAGGGCTCAGCTCCATGAGTGAGTAAGTAAGGTGTTCCACTCAGGCTATGTTGCCCATGCCAAATACGTGGTTAGACACAAAGGCATGGCGCCTCAGGACAACGCAAACAATCATGCCTCGAGTAGGATTTGAACCCTCGACACCAGTGTTTGAGAGCAGGCGAAGACAGTTCATCCTTAAAACGCGCGGCCACTAACTGATCATCTTAGAATTATCGAAAAATACATTTGATAATCTGTGCATTCCGAAGTGGAATGGAAATCACAAATGTTGTTCCAACATTCTGTGTTTCATAAACTCCCCCTTATGTGTCTCAACAGCTATCAGATCTCACATTCGAGCCTTCCGTTGATTGATATACTTTCGTATAGAGAAAGATAAAGAGTCGAACCCCAGTCCCATTACACTTACATCAAAAAGAAAAACATTGTAATTTCCCGGAAATATTCTGTATAAAGATCTGACGTCATAAGCGGTGGGTTCCGTACGAAGCCGGTTTCACTTCACTTCAGCAAAGATGAAAATTTCTTCTACGGTTGATCCTTTGCTCTGATTTCTATGCTGCAGATGCGAGCAGGCATATGAGTCATATCAATGAGGCATAAAGCACACGCGGCTGAAGTTTTGTCATTTCTAGATATCGTTACTCGATAAGGTTAGCTGTGAGCCTGACGATCCGGCCGCTTTATCCGTAACAAAACACAGTTTCCAGGCAATGGCTAGACCGTGAGTGAGAAGAAGCGACCGTATTTCACTGAAATTGTTGCATTTGCTGGATGTTACCATAAAATCTGTACAAACCTTATTTAAAATAGCCTATTGACGGAAGACATTCTCTCGAATGAGTTGAAATATTATCGAGCAAAGATCTTTCAAGCGGTAACGAGTCCGATGTATTCAGAAGTACTAGGTTCAGATCTCAGCGAGACATCGACAATCCTGATATTTATCGTGATTTTGACCAGTCTATCCAAGCGGACATCGCCCCCTTCTACAAACTTTCCAATTAATTATTCAAAATCATCCAAACATTTGAAGCTACAGAGTCTGAAATACTGAGAGCGTCGTTAAATAAATAACCAAAACAAATTAGATCGCCTTACTCTGACGTTTGTTATCATTGTACCATTAAAGTGTATTTATTTTTGTTTCTTTCTGCCTGACTGCCTACCTATCTGTCTGTCCGTCTGTCTATCTATCTATTTTGGGATCTTGGCCGCTTGTACAGTTTCTCAGTCTATACAAAGTCGGTAGGACTCTTTGGAAGGGGGATCAGTCCGTCGCAAGGCCGCACAGAACAACACAAACACAGAATAAAAGCACACACATCCATACCTCAAGTGGGATTCGAACCCATGCTCCATTAATTAATATTTATTTACTTTGTTTTTAACACGAATGAAATTTAAATCTGTGTTACTAAAAATCTTGAATGAGGTGAGATATCGTAACAGTGTATGGCAGTGTTGTACACTTGTAATGCACTGTTCTTCAGGATTTTTCTTGAGTTCGCTGGCGACAGCGAGGAGTCGGCTGTTTGACAATAATGTGGAAGCATTACTTTCCTGAAGAAGGCTTCCAAGCTGACACCCTGAAACGCAATATGAACAACATGTGAGGGGTCCGAGCACTTCTTTTTGTAGCACCAGCGTGACCACCCAACGTCTCTGCTGCTGGTGAGGTGCTGACCACAAAAGTCCTCCGTCAGGTTAGCCGATGTCCTAGCGAGATGCTGACCATGAAAGTCCTCCGTCAGGGTAGCCGATGTCCTGGCGAGATGCTGACCATGAAAGTCCTCCGTCAGATTAGCTGATGTCCTGGCGAGATGCTGACCATGAAAGTCCTCTGTCAGATTAGCTGATGTCCAGGCGAGGTGCTGACCACAAAAGTCCTCCGTCAGGTTAGCCGATGTCCTGGCGAGATGCTGACCATGAAAGTCCTCTGTCAGATTAGCTGATGTCCAGGCGAGGTGCTGACCATGAAAGTCCTTTGTCAGATTAGCTGATGTCCTGGCGAGGTGCTGACCACGAAAGTCTTCCGTCAGGTTAGCCGATGTCCTGGCTAACCTGAGTATGTCCGGAATATCAGTACAAAGCGTTACCGCGTGACCAGCCAGCTCGGTGAGACTATATTTCACACTTATACAAAAACGAAAATCATTTTCAGCGTTTCGAAGAATAACTAGGGCGACTGCGTGTTTCTTAATTAATTAAGCGCAGGGACAATTTGTGATGTGAAATATATAAACATTCCCATAACGTTACTTTTATTTTCAGAAGGCAGCTTGACATAAAATTCATGACGAATGTGTATGGAATCCACGAAAATATCTGGATACATAAATGGATACTTCAGAAACGCGTGGCGTGATCACTTTCGAATTAGGTCACTGCAGTAATCTGTTTTGATCATAAATATTGTAGCATGTAGACCCATTGCTGGGCGACAACAGCAAGATAAGCAAAAATACAAGAGCCGTAACCAAGTAACGACTTCGCAAAGAAACACGTTCCCACGGCAAGAGTTGAACTACAACAATGAGGAACGGTGTTTTCTATACGATCCGTATCGAGATGTTACAAGCGGGACAAGTTGTGAGCTGCAGTGAGTTGAGTTCAATCAATCAAAAGTGCAGGAGTTTGGCGTGAGATGGCCGCCAGCCTGGGAGTCAGTCGCGAGATATTCGCCAGCCAGTAAGGACGTAAGCAGAGGGCAATTTTTAGGATCCGTTGCTAGGAAACAGCCAGTGAAAACAAACTAAGAAGACTCAGTACGTGCTGTAGCGAACTGCTGAGCGTGTGAATTGGAGACAGCTCTATTGTTGCTTGTAGTCGTAGCTACGATCTGTAAGTGGTCAATCCAGTCACCAATCCAAAGCCCGTCCACACTCACTCATACACGTGACAATATGATTACTAGTGACTTCTCAGTCTTGGGAATGATGTCATCCAAAAGATGTGTCTCTCCTCTAAGCCTGATACTGCAGAACCCTGTGAGTGGCGCTTAATCTAACATCCTGCGCCTTTGTGAGAAACTGTATCGGGTAGTACAAAACCTCTTCCACCCTCCCAGCTCGTGCATTTCATTTTACTTCATCTCATTTCTTGCCGTTTTGTAATTACCTATTTAATCCGCATACTCCATCCTTTGTCTAATGAACCCCTATATAGCAGCTCTCTTTGAAATGTAACTTGATTCCAGCCAAACCTATAGCTTACGTTATTCTTTGGCCATATTTGTATATTTACTTATAATGAAAGACTGCTTTACGTTGCGATGTCCATGTGAATGTCTTCTTTTTCTTCTGTCCCACCTTTTACAAACGCTAATTTACTAACGCGAACAATACAGACTCTAGACGAAAGAACTTTTCCGGAAAGACAGTTTAGTGTATTTACTCTAAGTTACTAATCCTGACAGTACAAAAGGAATTGTTGTTCTATGATATGTTGCTATCTGGAGAGAATGTTCTAGGCACTTTCTGAAAAGCACGTGACATTTTTCTTGTACAGTTGACAGCAGAATATAATAATCACCACTGTCTAGTTCACTACTAAACAAAAGAGTTACGATATTCTTTTCCGTCACAGCTTGACCAGTTGCAACGGAGTCAACTGCTGAACGATTCGGCCCTTAGACACAAAACAAATATCCTACTTACAAACATTTTTAAATTCCACTAATAACTACTATTCCAACTACACCAAACAAAAATTAATGTTATCCCCATGCATATTTCGTAAAGTTCCCCTATATTAGCGCACGACAACACACTATTCTGAATAATCTCAAATATGACAACACGCGGAGTCTTCAAGTTATACAGCTCCCAGAAGTAAACCTTAAGACTGCTCCATACTGTATATTAAATCGCGATCTCCACTGAGTACGCATGCTGTCAACAGTGGAAATTTGTTTTTGGCAAAGGTCGAAATCGCCGCACAAACTCAAGCACATGAAACACTCACTAACGCCAGGCAGCCATATCCGTAACTGCTGATAACAATGACTTCAATATAAGAAGAGATAGAAAACAGAGCTGCAAGCCTTCGGCTTTTGTCCTCTTATATGCCTACTAACATAAAGGCAGCTGAAATTGCAGCTGGAAATTGTAACTACTTACCCATAAACTCGTTAATTCTATTTGGAATATAAAAGAATTTCCTGATAAATGGAAGGAGACCATTATTGTACCAGATCACAAGAAGGGCGGTAAAAAGGCCTGTAGTAATTACCGAGGGATATCACTGATATCAGCTTCATACAAAATTTTACCCAATAATCTCTCAAGGTTAAGTTCATAAGAAGATGAAATTATTGGGGATCATCAGAATAGATTTCGACTAACAGATCAACTACTGATCAGATCTTCTACACACATCAGATACTGGAGAAAAACTGGGAGTACCATGAGACAGTACATCAGCTATTCATAGACTTCAAGAAAGCCTATGATTCATATAGGAAGGAAGTATTGTACAATATTCTCATAGACTTTGGGGTAACCATGAAACCAGTTAGGCGGATTAAAATATGTTTAAAAGAAACGTGTAGTAAAGTTTGTATAGGTGCCATTTGTCTGACAATTTCCTTATCCAGAATGGTCTAAAAGAAAACGATGCTTTATACCCACAGCTTTTCAACTTTGCTTTAGAACAAGGGTCTCCAAACTTTTCGAACCGCGGGCCACATTAGATAATTCAGGACTTTCAACGGGCCGGATAAAATAAGAAATTAATAACTCTAGGTATATGAGTTTTATTGAAAGCACAGAATTTCATAAACTAAATACAAAGTACGTGAGAATAAATTATCGTATATTAATGACAACAGACAGTAGCAGCAAATGCTCATATTTTCATCACAAATTATAATAAAACAATTAATGTGAATGATGGAACTTTTTTGCATTCTTAAATTCTGATTAAATTGAGGTTCAAATTTTGAAACGCTAACACAAGTAGCAACTTTAAATGTTCATCTGAAAATTTGCCCTGTATTTCGACTTGATGTACTTCTTCTGGGAAAAAGCTTGTTCACACAGATATGTCGTCCCAAAAATGGAGATAAATTTACAAGCAAATTTATTTAAGTTTGGAAATTGCTCAGAGTTCAGAAATTTATAAAATTCGATCAAATTTCCTTCCTTGTATTTGTCTTTAATATGATAATTTTCCTGAAGTTCAATAATTTCCATTTGAATTTGACTTGGGACATCTGCAGCATCACAGTCAAACGGATTTTGAAACAATCTAATTTCCTGAGCACTGGAATCCAAATCAGCAAATCGCTTCCGAAATTGTTCTTTCAAACCTGAAATGACTAAATTTGCAAACGAGGAAGGAAATTCTGCTTCACCCTTTTTATGCAACTCTGCGTAGTATAGCATATGAACAAAGTTACAATTTTTCACTTGGCTTTCCAGAAGTATCAACTTTGCTCTGAATGCCTTGATAAGTGCAAATAAACCACAGACTAAGTTATTTTCACCCTGCAACTTTAAATTCAAATGGTTCATATTGTTCACCAGATCAGCAAAAAATGCTAATTTCCAAAGTCACTCGGTAGCTGATAAAAGTGGTTCATGATGGTTTTTCTCGGTAAGAAATTATATCAATTTCATTCCTGAGCTGAAAGAAGCGCGAAAGAACCTTATCACAGCTAAGCCATCGAACTGCAGTATAATATGTCAGGTCAATAAGCTCGGAATCACATTTACCAGTACTCACTAGAAAATTAGTTCAATTGGCGCATTTCTGAATAATTCTTTCGCGGGCCGGATAAAATCACATCGCGGGCCGCATGTGGCCCGCGGGCCGTAGTTTGGAGACCCTTGGTCTATGCTGATGACGTGAATCTACTGGGGAATAATATAGATACCACAAAGGAAAACACAAAAACTTTAATTGACGATAATAAGGAGGTTCGTCAGGTCCGCGCCATAGCTCAAGCGGTTAGTCGCTAGCTTCCCACCGCAGCGGCCCGGGTTCGATCCCGGGTCTGGCCAAGTGGGATTTGTGGTGGACAAAGTGGCGCTGGGGCAGGTTTTCTCCGAGTACTTCGGTTTCCCCTGCCAATCTTCATTCCACCAATTGTTCCACAATCACCCTCACCTATCATCTGCGGCTGGTACAATAGACCAGAAGTGGCCGCAGTACAAGGGACTCAGTCCCACCCCACTAGCAATAAAAGGAAAAAAGGAGGCTGGTCTAGGAATAAACGCAGAGAAAACTGTCTTCTCATCTGCTGTCTAAAAACATAAAAACTGGATAATACAAAACTATAATTCTGCCTGTGGCTCTGTATGGGTATGAAATTTGGTCTCTGATGTTAAGGGAGGAACACAGACTGAGTGTGTCTAAGAACTGGAAGCTGAGGAGAATATTTGGACCGCGGAGAAATGAAGTGAAGGGAGGTTGGAGAAAACTACATAATCAGGAACTTCGTAACTTCTTCTCTTCTCCAAGTATAATCAGAATGATCAAGTCAGGGAGGAGATGGGTAAGGCATGTAGCACGAATGGAGAAGAACAGGACTGTATGTAGGATATTACTGGGAAAGCCAGAAGGAAAGAGACCACTTGGAAAACCAAGACTTAAGGGGGTTGATGATATTAAAATAGATCTTAGAGAAATAGAATGGGGTGGTGTGGACTGGATCGATCTGGCTCACGATAGCGACAAGTGGAGGACTTTTGTGAAGACGGAAATGAACCTTCGAGTTCTATAAATTGCTGGGCATTTCTCGAGTAACTGCACAATTGACATTTTCTCAAGAAGGGCTCAGCTCCATGAAGTTAGTCAGATTAACTGTTACTGTTCTCGACATCGTATTTTGTCATGCGGTAAGCCTATTTATTCAATTATGCAGGGTTTTGCTTCTTCCTTTTTTCTTACTGGTTGACCCTGAAGATGGTGGCACTACATTCCTGCGAAATTTCAGTATACTTCTGTCAGACTACATGTCACCATATCCCATAATACAGTACTTTTTTTAATCTTTCCCCCGTACTGTCCAGCAAAGTACGGGAACTACTCCTGTGAGCGTACCCAGGTCAAGGTCATGACCTCCAACAGGAGTAGACCCTTGAGGCATGTACGTATGTACCCCAGGACGTTCTTAACGTTCCTATTGTTGTTTTGGTCGTTGTAAGTTCTTGTCGTTCCTTTGGTCGGGAAGGCAGTAACAGTTTACAGGCCCATCAGACTGTAAACAGCCTTATACAGAATTCTACTGCAGAAAATGCAGTGAAGGAGTTCTTTATAGTAATAATATCATTGCATTAAAAAGTGCGGTGGTGGTGGTAGGAAAGCCCGTATAAGCTCATGTTATAACAACTTCCTATTCCGTTCAGTAACTTGACATGATCTCCAGGACATCGGAATTCGCAACAGTGTATAAACATGATTACTGTACCTTCGAACTTCTCAGTTCTGCACAAAATGTGAACGCTATTTCAGTAGCTTTGACAGCCTTAGGACAGTCCGACTGGGCCAGAAGTCCACTTCTCATGCAGACACTTCCTATTTAGTGATCCGTGTCCTGGACCTACCCATTAAGGTACGTAAAGTTGTCACTGTGCTTAACTAATTAAGCACTACGCCATCATGGCGTATGGTGGAGTGGATGTATAGATCCACATATTCTTGACCTCGGCACTAGCTGGAGGTGAGTGGTCAGCTTCACGCCCCGGCAACTTTATCCCCGGGGAATGAGCCCCCAGCTGGGTGGGTCCCAGAATCGGTCTAGACGACATGGAGAAGAGAAAATCCTGACCCTACCTGGACTCGAATTCCGACTCTTCGGTCGTGCAGCCTGTAGCCAGTTGCTATACCGACTGCACTATCCCGGCTCCTGAACCTACCCAGTTAAATCCTGAAATGGAGTGACATGTTGGCCGGGTTGTAGTTTCGGTTCCTTTCCCTCTCTCTCTTTTCCTTGCTATCTGCCTCACTATGCTACAAGCCGGAAGGTCGCGGGATCGAATCCCGATGAGGTCATTGAATTTTTTCAATTTATATAATCCTTCCAGCCGCACTATGGCTCTAGGGTAGACTCAGCCTCTTGCCAGGAATATTCTTTGAATGTTCTTGGGGGTAAAGGGCGGCCGGGGCATAGGGCTGACAGCCTTACCGCCATCTATGAGCCGATTGTCTAGAAAATGTGGGAACCTCAATATCTCACAATCCCATGGGCCTCCACGGCCTGTTACAGGGATAGCTTTACTTTACTTGCGTTTTTTAATGCTAGTGGGGTGGGACTAAGTCCCTTGTACTGCGGCCACTTCTGGCCTATTGTACCAGTCCCATATGATAGGTGAGGGTGATTGTGGAGCAATTGGTGGAATGAAGATTGGCAAGGGAAACCGAAGTACTCGGAGAAAACCTGCCCCAGCGCCACTTTGTCCACCACAAATCCCACTTGACCAGACCCGGGATCGAACCCGGGTCGCCGCGATGGGAAGCCAGCAACTAACCGCTTGAGCTATGGCGCGACCCAACTTTACTTACTCCTCATCTGCCTGTATGTTCATCCGAAACATCAGTTTCCACCTATAAGGCTACACGGTGTCAACCCAGAAGAACACAATCTGAAAAATCAGCGCCATGATAATCTCTATATATAATTTCATTTTTAATTGGCTAAGGTAGTCGTTAAAATTAATAGTGTTAATTAGCCAGCGAGTAAGTAAACTCGGTGTCAGCAAAGCCATACCAACAGGCCAGTAAGGAAGACCAAGTATGGAAACGTTAATTTGAAAACCAGTCACACGGAAGAGTCAGAATCAATACGTAAACAGGCCAGATGTGTCGATGTCAGTCAGCCAGGCCAAGCACAGGGCTGTGTAGCGTGTCACAAATTCAATCAGTAACAACATTCATAGTCCGCTGTGCCTTTTAAGCCGCTTTCAGAGGGGTGTGGGACGAACCACCTTACTGAGCACTCTGGCACTGTAATGCAGAGTCTATCACTTCCTGCAAAAACGGCACAACTCTCAAATTTAACCATTTTAATATATATGTCATGCTAATGACGCCGGGATAGCGGCCGAGGGGTCAGAGTTCGAGTCCCGGTAAGGACAGGTGTTTTCTCTTATCCACGTCGTCCAGACCAGATCTAGGGCACACCCAGCCTCCTACGGACCAGGGCGTGAAGCTGACCATTCACTTAAATAGTGCCGAGATTAAGAATATGTGGATCTATACCTCCATTCCCCAATACGTCTTCGTTCCATAGTTCTTAATTAGTTAAGCACAGAGACAATTTTACATTTTTTTTCTGGCACTACAGCTCGTCGCAAGGCCTCTACCTGTAGACAAACACAGAAAAACGCACACAAACATCCATGCCCAGAGTGGGATTCGAACCCACGATCCCGTTTTCCGAGCGAGCGAAGACAGTGCCTTAGACCGCTCGGCTACCGTGACCGGCCCAATTTTACATTTACCTTTACGTAATTTTAATGGCATTACGTCCTCTTGCAGAGTTCGAACAGCCTCCGGAAACTCCCAGATTCAGAGCACACTAATCAGTTGCGAAGGGGGCGTTACGAAGAAAAATGAAAGGCAGTTATACACAGGCCTAGGGTAGGGCATTGTTTCATCTCTTGTTTAAAACTTCTGCATCAACAAAATAATTTATACCTGTAGAATGATCTGGTAGTTATGAACTATGAATGGTAAAGAACGTTGAAGGCCTGTGTGAATGAGCCCCTCTAGGCATCTGTATATAATTAACAGTGAAAGTACATTGAAATTTCAGTTAGGACAGCTCTTGGCCAGGTTGTGGTTCGAACTGTGTTATTATTAATGTTTTTAAAACACGAGGATGTCGATCACAATGGCCCCGCGGTCTAAGGCATGAACCGTCTTCGCCCGTTCGAATGCTGGGCTCGTGGGTTCGAATCCCACACAAGATATGGATATCTGTGTGCGTTTATTCTGCGTTTGTGTTGTTCTGTGTGTAGGTAGTGGCCTTGCGACGGGCGACGGGCTGATCCCCCGTCCAAGGAGTCCTACCGACTGTGTACAGGATTAAGAAATTGAAAAGTGGCCAAGATCCAAAGGGCTGTAAAGCCAGAAGGGGGGGGGGATTGCGTAAGGCGACATTAAAACGGGCCGTGAGGATGCAAAATGGATTGAACTGCAATTATTGGACAACGTTCATCGTCCAATTTTATTCTGGATTTTAAAGATTCCTTACAAAACTGGAAGGGAAATGTTATCCTCTTCTGAGAAAAGCAGGACGATAGATGTCTAAAAAAGTTAACAAACAAACTCCGTGACTTGAGTCCGCACGCGAACTATACCGACCGAGCGACCGCCGCTTGTCGACGAAGTTAGTGCCAACTCTAACGGTTAAAAGTTGTCACGTGGGCAGCGCAACGAATCCCCACGGCCGTTAATTTCGGTTTTCTGGACCGTAGTTGCTATTTCCTTGAAATAGCTCCTCAATTATCCTCATGAGGCTGAGTGGACCCCGTTTCAGACCCACTACTTCCCAGAAAATCTGGTACCGCTGGGAATCGAACCCGGAACCTCTGGATCTGTAGCCAGGAACTTCCGACCACTAGACCACAGAGGTGGTCTAGAAAAAGCCAACAATTATGTTAATATACCATCGTCACGAACTTTTAGACTTTATTTTGACTGAAATGATTTGTTCTGAGTCCAGGGCGACATTCTGTGTTCGACCAATCTGCGACAGGACACATGGAGTCCTCTGAGCCATTCTTACACCCAGCAGAGTGGAATGAACACTTTGTCTTGTGAATGCTTCTAATGGCAGGCAGATGCAGACGGGTTGAGTGGGGAAAGGGCGAAAGAGCTTCATGCAAAATCTCATTATCAAACACTGTTTAGCGTACATTCATGTATTATTACCTCCTATTGCAAGTAACACAGACCTTCATCCCTCTATAGACGAAATATATTTCTTCGATTCGAAACGACCGAGGCCGCCAACAGCTGAAATTAGCAAATAGGATATGATGAATTTGAAGCAAATCAAGTTTCTTTTGTCAGATTTACGAGTTTCCACGTATATGAAAAGAGAAACAGAGGTGTAAACCACTTACTCAAAGCGAAAAACAATTAAATAAACAGGGTAATTTCGTATACGCCTATTTGCGATCAAGTCAGCTTCAATATTTCGCAGTCAAAAGCGACATGTCGTGCGAATAAAATGTTACAGAACCCCTCCACTGAGTACCATGAACTCTATCGTAATTGTTTCTTTGCATTTAGGTCTCTATATTAAAAGAGAATTTGTATTCACTTCTACTTTTGTGACGACTGTACTTTAATACAAATATTATGTTTCTCGCCATTATTCATCGTCCTGTTTCTATTTAAAACACGACGTTTCGGAGACTGGACTCCGTCTCGATCTTCAAGAAAACTTTTTCTGTTGGGCCCAACCGATAGAGCTAGTCCCTACCTCCTATTTGAAGGAGACAGAATCCAGTTTCTGAGACTTCGTGCTTTAAATGAAATCAGCAAGATGCATAATGATTAGAAACACGTTTGTGTTGGGCCGTTTAGATTTCTCAATTTGTCGTTCTCTGACTAGTGTACCATGCAGTCTTTAACTAGATACTGACGTTTCGGAGGAACATGCTAGAGCATATTTAGGGTTGAAGACAAGGTTCAGGGACAAGATGAATGCAGCGTGTTCTTCCGAAACGTCCATATACTACACTATACGATATCGCAACCCAAAGGACCACATCGTCGTAGAAACCTCAGAGCTTATGTTGTTCCTTCTGAGAAAAAATTAAATTCTGTCGATAAATTTTGAGAGGAACTCTTAACTATAAAATTTTACCAAATTAATTTTAGTGGACTTACAGCGTGCTGACATTCGGAGGGACAGTGAAGTCACAAAAGGGAAATAACTGACATCTATTTTTATCTTTTTAAGTTCTCAAAACCTACAACTGCAATATGTTCCCGTCATTTGCATGTATTTTTTTATTGCTAGTGGGGTGGGACTAAGTCCCTTGTACTGCGGCCACTTCTGGCCTACTTTACCAGCCCAGATGATTGGTGAGGGTGATTGTGGAGCAATTGGTGGAATGAAGATTGGCAGGGGAAACCGAAGTACTCGGAGAAATCCTGAGCCAGGGCCTCTTTGTCCACCACAAATCCCACTTGACCAGACCCCCGGGCCACCGCGGTGGGAAGCCAGCGACTAACCGCTTGAGCTATGGCACTGCCCTCGTTTGCATGTAAGTTACATTATTGACAGACCTTAAATCAAACACTAGACATGTAGCACGAACATACTGCTTGGATGTTTAAACATGTCCTTTGTTGTGTCTTATGGAGACATGCTAGTCCATGAAAGCAGCTCTTCCTTTAAATCGACATTGTATTTCCAGCCGCGCTCAATAACTCAGTGTTGTATCTTACGTAAAGATTTAAGTAGCCAATAACCCAATTGTTATGAGTTCTCAGGTACTGCTTATTCGGCAGATCACAATTCCTGAAATTCCTCATCGCTAGTATAAATCCAGCAGTCTGCCTCTAACAAAGTCAATTTGGGTGACGTCATATACTTAACACATGTTCACTGTTTTCTCTAATTAATAATACAGTACACAAAGTCTTCGTCTAAAACAGCGCCAAAGCCCCTGGAAGTTCCGCAAAAGACAAGCTTACCGCTTATAACGTCCCCTGTCATTACGTCAAAGCTGATGCGCATAATACACCGGATTACAAATTTAGCCTCTAACAATTACTTTAAGGTCAGTCGGCCATATCTCGGTTAGATAAATGAGGAGAGTTAATTAATTTCCTACTAAACTTTTGTTCGTTATTACGTCAGATTTTGTTTCACACTTTGCAACCAATTTAAACTGTACCTATTTAAATATATTAAATTTAAGATATTAAAGGAAATATCGAATATACCATAATACAGAAGGTGTAACGAAACACACCAAAACACCGGTACGTACTGCGGATTTAAATTGTAAAAGGCGAATCTTGAAAACTGTTCACCTGAACACCAATATTTCCTTCACTCTGGGTTCGCAAACGGGATTCTGGAATTCAAAGCAAGTGGTGTAAATGGCCGCGCCATAGCTCAAGCGATTAGTCGCTGGCTTCCCATCGCGAATTCCATCGGGATTTGTGGTGGACAAAGTGGCGCTGGGACAGGTTTTCTCCGAGTACTTCTGTTTCCCCTGCCAATCTTCATTCCACCAATTGCTCCACAATCACCCTCACCTATCATCTGGGCTGGCACAATAGGCCAGAAGTAGCCGCAGTACAAGGGACTTAGTCCCACCCCACTAGCAATAAAAAAAAAAAGGCGAGTGGTGTAAATACTGCTGTATAGTAGAAGAAACACGACTGGTTTCCGGAATAGAGAACCGTGACGATATATATCGCGTATAGATCGATGTTACCTATTTCTAGAATAGACGATAATGTCGGACAAATAGACGGGTGGCAGTCGAAAATGTAATTATTCATACGCACGGCCCCACACTAAAAATCATTTCGACGGGACCGTTGCCAGGGTGTTACTGTCATCATCACAACGGGAAACATAAGTATATACAAAAGTACGTGTATGCAGTCTACACAACAATATTCTGTGTATAAAACGTAGTAGACACTTTCGTATCCACATTTTCTTGACCTCGGAACTAGCGGGAGATGATTGGGCAGCTTCACGCCCCAGCCGCTTAACCCGCGGGGAAAGAGCTCTCTTGTACCCATTGGATTGGAGGCTGGAGGTGACCCAGAGCCGTTCTGGACGATTTGGAGAAGAGGGAAATTTTGGCCCTGCCGGTACACGATCCCCGACACCTCGGTCGTCCAGTCCGTAGCAAGTAGCTATATCGACTATGGTACCCCGTGTAATGGGATAAATAATCTAAAAGTGAACGAATAAATCGATCTGACAAAATACTTTATGCAGCAAGAAAGAGAAGACCAACCGGTCCCCAACTAGACACGCAGCTATATCTTTCAAACGACTTGTCACATGACGAATTATAGTGTGTCAAAACAACTGTAAAAAGTGGGAATACTTCATAATGAATCGTTTTCCTTAGACAGGTCTATAGGAACAGGGATACCAAAAACATCCTTTCCCTTACATACACTACTGGCAACTCTGGCATGTTGCTATTCACAATAAATTCCACCCAAATATTCTCAGCATATGGTACACGTATACGAGTATGCCTAAGAGTCGGGGTAGCGGAGTCGGTACAGCGACTGGCTACGGGCTCAACGGCCAAGGGGTCGCTGTGAAGTCGAGAATTTTCTCTTCTCCAAATCGTCAAGACCGGCTCTGGGGTCCACCAACCTCCTATCCAATGAGTACCGGGGGCTCTTTTCCCAGGGCGTCAAGCTTACCACTCACCTCCAGCTAGTTCCGAGGTCAAGAAAATGCGGATCTGTACATCCACTCCCCCGACATGTCTTCATGGCGTAGTGCTTAATTCGTTGAGCACAGTGACAGCTTTAGCTGGTATAAGCCCACTGGACAACATGTGGTAACGTTGTTGGTTGTGGCACTAAGCTACAAGCGGGATGGTCGTGGGTTCGATTCACGATGTCTGTGGATTACTACAATTTACCTAATCTTTCCAGCCGCACTATGGCCCTGGAGTAGATTCAGCCTCTGCAGAAATGGTTACCAGGAATTTTCCTGGGGGTGGGGGTGGTAAAGGACGGCCGACGCGTATGGCTCACAACCTTACAGCCCTCTGAAAGCCTATTGTCTGGAAGATGTCGGAGCCTCGACGTCCCACAACCCAATGGGACTTCACGGCTTGTTACAGGAATAGCTTCAACTTTACCTACTTGGGCGACAGAAGAGAAAAGCTCGGACACACATTCGTGCACCAAGGAGAACTGAAATCGGTACATTCCAAAACCATATGAAGGTCTGAAGCCATAACACCTCCAGTTCCAGACCTACACAGAGTTAATTAAAATAAAGGCAACTGATCTACCTGGCTTGCTGTAAAATGTCGACTAGTGCACATTTACAGTATCTCGAAGTTGTTAAATATATGATACGATAAATGCGCATATTAGCCATGTCTGTATCGTTAAACAGAAAAAAAAAATCCATGCAAATACTGTACATGTATTTATAATTTTTCACATATTTAGCTACAACATTTTTCGTCAACTGTCAAACGAAAATTAAATATTGTAGCATATTTGCTAAAAGAACTTTTGAGCCAGGAAAACAGCCGTTGCTCGTGAACGGCTCCGAAACAACATTCGTTTCTGGACAACGGCTGCGAAACAGACAATGGAATGACGTCTGTTGCTAGGCAGCAGATTCTCAATAAGCAAGAATAGACGGCCGCTGCTGGGGAACGGCTCAGTAAACACATCCCCGGAGAAATGGTTAGCGTACAAGAATAAACTGTGTTGTCTGCGAGTGCCGTGCAGAGGAGTTATAAGGAGTTTTACAAGGACGACAAGTGGGGTGGCTAAATCAGTTCTGTATGGGAGTCTGAAGGAAACACTCATTTAACAGGTGAAAGTCGGGGTGTAATGAGGTTGGTGGAGGTTGGTGCGAAACGGCCGCCAGCCCGGGAGCTAGACAGCTGAAGCACTGAGAGCAGTTGGACCGGGGTCGCCATTTAGGGAGGACTTGAGCTCGGAAACAGAGCAATAGCGATTGTCAGAAGCTGTTACCAGGAAACGTCTAGTGAAAATACTGCTGGCTGGAAAAGATTTAGCGTGTGCTCTAGTGATTTGTAAAGTGGGGAAATCAGCGACAGTCATAGTTGTTTGCAGTTATAACTTGTAAGTGGTCGATAAATTCAATCACCAATCCAGAACCACGTCGACAGTCACTCCTACATGTGACAATATTTATTCCAAGGTGGTAATGTAATTATATGCCGGTCACGGTAGCCGAGCGGTCTAAGGCATGCACTGTCTTCGCTCTCTCGGAAGCCGAGATCGTGGGTTCGAATCCTACTCAGGGCATGGATGTTTGTGTGCGTTTTTCTATGTTTGTCTACAGGTAGAGGCTTTGCGACGAGCTAATCACTCGCCCAAGGAGTCCTACCGTATGTGTAAGATCTAGAAAAAACGGAAGTGAACGGAGTTCATTGAGGTAGGCCTAGGCCCACTGGGGCTGTAGTGCCAAGGAAAAAAAATGTAATTATATGCACATTTCACAAAGTTCTTCCTGGATACTGACGTATTTCTGAAGACACATCACCTTTCAAGATTTCCGGACCTTAACACGCTTGACACAACTGCTGCTCTGTCGCATGAACCGAGCATGGTTCTCATGTTCGTGTTATTGCTTAAGTGGAATATAAAATTACACATAGAAACTTGTCTAATTTCATAGAAAGGTCAACAGAAACTGGAATATTAGTTCACTGCTTGTTAGAAGGGTTGCTGAACACAAAGGGCTACATTCTGCAAGTCTCTCTTTGCTTATTAAATACGGAATTTAGGCCCAAACAGTCCGACTCGGAATTCCGCCGGTGTTCGCAGATGCAATTAGTTAAAACGAAACGCAGTTTCAACTGTCTGAATCCAGGGTTTAATTGGGTTAAGCGTATCCGGCCTTTGATGAATTACGTGAAAGAGGGGCTAGCGTTGTAACATAACGGAAAAAATCAATTTAGAGACTCTATTAAATATACCTGCTCCCTTACAAAGGGGTGAACAAATGTCTTCGCGGACAGGGCTGAAAAACATACCGAACACCAAGAATTCATTCATTAACTCACGCATTCTTCTTCTTCTTCTTCTTCTTCTTCTTCTTATTATTATTATTATTATTATTATTATTATTGTTATTATTATCATCCATCTTACTCTTCTAATTCTCCTCTTCCGGTTCCAGTGTTTACTACTGACTGCCGATTCGTTTCGAAGTCTTTCAAAATCTCTTCTCCTTTTAGGTTTGTAGGATATTGCTTGTTTCACATCCAGAGGCCTATCATGTGCCGTTCTTCGAATGAGGCCGATCTGGTTGCCTGTTTTAGGCCCTCAGTTTATTACCTAATTCAACACTGCAGTGTTTATTTTTGTGTTATGTGTTCGTTTCATTGCTTCATCAACATGTCTCACGAACCTCATTCCACAAAATGGTTTTCTCCAGTCACCAACCTACCACATCCAAGCACAAACAAAAACAAACTCCGTGGCTTTAGTCCACAAGCGAACTATATTGACCGAGCGACCGCCGCTTCTTTGCGAAGATAGTGGCAACTTTAGCGGATAGAGGGTGTAGCGTGGTCAGTGCAACGGATCCTCACGGCCGATAATTTAGGTTTTCTAGACCGAAGCCGCTATTTCCTTGAAGTAGCTCCTCAGTTATCCTCACGAGGCTGAGTGGACCCCGTTTCAGACCCACTTTATTCTCAGAAAATATGGTAGCTCCGGGAATCGAACCCGGGACCTGTGGATCTGTAGCCAGGAACTCTGACCACTAGACCACAGAGGCGATTACTGTAACTAAAACAAAAGCATTAATAGCTTGACAAATGTTACTGCAGGTCTATCACACCAAGTATGGCCGAAACTGATGGGGTAATTTTGGCGGACGTACGAAATTTGAAAAATGTATAATGATATTACAGATTATTTTCGAAGGTTCCTGAAAGACAAAAGATGGGGCAATCTCAACCAGAAAAGACAAACGCACACACAAAATGAGATATGAGGTTTTCACGGTTGTGAAAGTTACTCTGGCATTCTGGGTTATGACATTGTGTTTCTCGTAGGTGTTCGCCAGCTTTCGGACAAACTACTGCCCTCATCTTCAGGGCAGAAAAATAATAAGTATTTAATTTAGAAGCTCAAAATTTTTCGCAGATAAATGTTTCAAAATATTCTAACTTTAAGCCAGATTAACTAGATATCCGCGCAGTTTCACAGTGTTATAGAGGCTGTTTTCTGTTAAAGTCTGTGTAAATGGACGTTAATGGAGTTCCTCTTATTCAGTATTCAAAAGGTATGGTTTCCTTTCAGTTGGAATAATAAATTGGTTTAGTCGCATATCCCTATTTCCTCTTAATTCAAATTATCGTGACCTTTATTCTTATTGCTACAGTATACTGTAACGCTGATCTTGTTTTGGAACAGTTACTTAGAGAGCCCTGACGTCAGTTCACTATTATTTCACTGTAAACCACTGCTTTCTTCTTGTACTTGCTTTACGTCGCACACACCAATCCTGAACGCCGCTTCCAGATCAAAGTGAATCAAGTCGCGAATTCCACACACTTCGATTCAGGCGTGGTCATCCTGGAACTTTCGCGGGGGTTTATGACTTCCTCCTCTTTACTATTTGTATTGGTGACGCGATTGGGGCTACTTTAAGTCTGTTGCTTTATTCATGTGTGGACAGCTTAATTCTGGTGACACGCCGTGCAGCTCGCCACATTGGTATAGATGATTCGTTTACCTTTATTCACATCAGACTGGGAAAACTATGCTCGACTGACCTTCCTAACCTAGAGGACTGGAATAGAAACCAGGAGGATATAATTTTGGAGCCAGCAATCTTTGCGGTTTACAAAAGGGACCCAGGTGAAGTGGTATATTGTTGCCAGTCGCCAGCCAGTAGAGAAGGGATTCTGTCTCAGGGCTTAACGGGCCTTGTTCGGATGAGAAGGTAAAACATTCCTTGACTATACTACATAAAAAGTAAAAAGTAAAGCTATCCCTGAAACAGGCCTTAAAAGCCCATAGGGTTGTGAGACGTTGAGGGTCCCACATTATCTAGACCAGTGTTTCCCAACCTGTGGTCCGCGGACCCCTGGGGGTCCGCGAATAATTCAAAAGGGGTCCGCGGGATAGTTTATTTTCATTAAACTTGTTCGGATGAGAAGGTAAAACATTCCTTGACTATACTACATAAAAAGTAAAAAGTAAAGCTATCCCTGAAACAGGCCTTAAAAGCCCATAGGGTTGTGAGACGTTGAGGGTCCCACATTATCTAGACCAGTGTTTCCCAACCTGTGGTCCGCGGACCCCTGGGGGTCCGCGAATAATTCAAAAGGGGTCCGCGGGATAGTTTATTTTCATTAAACTTGTTCGGATGAGAAGGTAAAACATTCCTTGACTATACTACATAAAAAGTAAAAAGTAAAGCTATCCCTGAAACAGGCCTTAAAAGCCCATAGGGTTGTGAGACGTTGAGGGTCCCACATTATCTAGACCAGTGTTTCCCAACCTGTGGTCCGCGGACCCCTGGGGGTCCGCGAATAATTCAAAAGGGGTCCGCGGGATAGTTTATTTTCATTAAACTTGTTCGGATGAGAAGGTAAAACATTCCTTGACTATACTACATAAAAAGTAAAAAGTAAAGCTATCCCTGAAACAGGCCTTAAAAGCCCATAGGGTTGTGAGACGTTGAGGGTCCCACATTATCTAGACCAGTGTTTCCCAACCTGTGGTCCGCGGACCCCTGGGGGTCCGCGAATAATTCAAAAGGGGTCCGCGGGATAGTTTATTTTCATTAAACTTGTTCGGATGAGAAGGTAAAACATTCCTTGACTATACTACATAAAAAGTAAAAAGTAAAGCTATCCCTGAAACAGGCCTTAAAAGCCCATAGGGTTGTGAGACGTTGAGGGTCCCACATTATCTAGACCAGTGTTTCCCAACCTGTGGTCCGCGGACCCCTGGGGGTCCGCGAATAATTCAAAAGGGGTCCGCGGGATAGTTTATTTTCATTAAACTTTATCTTATCATGTTCCTCACACCTGGGATATT
>NW_019720566.1:548777-549532 GCF_002891405.2 Cryptotermes secundus
AATATTTTCAAAATAAGAAACTGCAACTTTGTGGTTCACAGAATTTAGTTAAGGACATTGTATGTGGAACGAAAAATGAAAAGGCTGTTCTTGCCTCTTACGAAGTCGCCCTTCTGATCGCTAGAAATGGACAACGCCATACAATCGGGGAAGATTTAATTTTGCCTGCTACAAAAACGATAACAAAGAACTTGTTTAGTGAGAAACATGCCAACGAGGTGTCTCTAATATCATTATCTGACAATACTGTTAAAAGAAGAATCGACGAGATGGCTCAAAATGTGAAAGATATTGTCGCGTATCGCGGGGTATATCGCGACAAATAAATTCTTGACGTATTCGATGTAGCGACTTTTATTTCACATTCGCTCATACAATCACCCAAATTACAGTTTTACGATTACTGCTATCTGCAGTATCACAATTAGTCCACTCCCAATGCCAGAATACAACTGACTGGCTGACTCTACGTCTCGACTCGGCGACTGTTACAGTACAACTCAGTACAACTGACTGTGAATAGCCTTCGCTGCTCCGTATGTAGCCTCGATCGGACAATACGGGAAAACGGCCACGTAATAGGCACCCTTTGCATGGCGCCGTGTTGCTATGTAACGCTAGCGGAGGTAACCGCTGTTACTACTTGGTGACGTCACCGCTGTTGACTTGCGTTGCCTAGCGACCAGGATGCTAGGACTCGGCTAACATCGGCTCGCTTCGGCTTCGCTCGGCGCATCACGGCTGGCGGGGGGGGG
>NW_019720566.1:549900-551758 GCF_002891405.2 Cryptotermes secundus
TTTCAGTTAACACACTATTTAAATGATTTCGCATGGCTCTCCTCTCTTGCTTACTTGGCGGACATTTTTAACATCTTGAATACTCTTAACTCGAGCCTTCAAGGTACATCTGTCACCGTGTTTTCTGTGCAAGACAAGATAGAGGCAACAATCAAGAAGTTAAATTTGTGGTGCAGCCGTATCGAGAAAGGAAAATACGATTCCTTTCACATGCTGAGTGATTTCATTGATTCCAGTGAACAACCCCTTTCTAGTGATGTTGCTGAAAGTATGATTGAACATATGAGGTCATTGGCGTCTCAACTACGTCTGTATTTTCCGTTTGGTCTTGAAAATAACGACTGGATGAAAAATCCCTTTGTAGACTCTGAATTTGAACTTCCTTCTGCCGAGGAAGAGCAACTTATCGAGCTGTCCTGTGATTCGACGTTCAAATTGCTGTTTCCTTCGTTACCGTTACTGGAGTTTTGGTTCCAAGCTAGGTCTGTTTACCCTGAAATTTCCAAAAGGGCTGTAAGTCATCTGTTGCCATTTCCCACTACATATCTGTGCGAGACAACATTTTCTCATCTTGTACACATGAAAAACAGATATAGGAACAGACTTAACGTGGAGCCAGATCTACGTCTGAAATTATCCAGTTTTGATCCTGACATTCGAAAGTTGACGTCTGAAAAACAGCACCAGCCATCACATTAGGTGAGTGTTAAATTCATAATATTACGCCTAATTGATATGTTCGTAATCTTCCGAATATCTCCATTTATAACAGTATTTTATTGTCATAAATGACACATTTAGTGTTGTAAAATTTTAAGTTACTGCTTCATTTTTATGATATGTACTCGTAAAATTTAGAAATTTCTATTTTGGGATTAATGGGGGCCGCGGTGAATTAACATTCGGCACAGGGGGTCCGCGGCATCAAAAAGGTTGGGAAACACTGATCTAGACAATCGGCTCAAAGATGGCGGTATGGCTGTCAGCCTTACGCGCCGGCCGCGCTTTACTCCCCAGGAATATTCCTGGTACTCATTTGTGTTAGGGGCCGAGTCGACCCCAGGACCAGAGTGCGGCTGGAAGGATTAGGTCAACTGAAAAAAATCCAATTACCTCATCGGGACTTGAACCCGCGACCTTCCGGCTTGTAGCATAGTGTCTTAACCAACTACGCTACCGCGTGCCCCCGACTACACTACATTAGAAGTACAAATTTATCAGACAATCATAGTATCGGGGTAGCGCAGTCGGTATAGAGACTGGCTACGGGCTGGGTAACCGAGGGGTTGGAATTGGAGTCCCGGTAGGATCAAGAATTTTCTCTTCTCCACGTCGTCCAGACAGGCTCTGGGTCCACCAAACTTCCTATCCAATGGGTATTGGGAGATCTTTCCGCGGGGGTAAAGCGGCAGGGGCGTGAAGCTGACCATTCACATCCAGCTAGTTCCCAGGTAAGAAAATATGGATCTATACAACCACTCCCCAATACGCCTTCATGTCGGAGTGCTTAATTAGTTAGGCACAAGGACAACTTTAACTTTTACTAATAGTATAAATCATAGTGTTGTTCACACACTCACTGTTCACTTTACGTTTTAATATTATACTTTTCACAAGTTTTTTTTATGCAGATATTAATGGTGTTATTACTGCTGTACTTCTAGATAATGGCACCGCTTGCAATTGATTGGACACTTAGCACTATCACAGTGTCCACTATTTAGTTTAAGACATAATTAGTAAGCATACGTACACATATAGTTGACTATAACACGTCTGTTCTGCTCGAGTTTGATGAAGACTTTCTTTCGCCGGGGGGGGGGGGGGGGGGGGGTTGTTGTGTGGGTCGGGGCTCGCG
>NW_019720566.1:551796-563645 GCF_002891405.2 Cryptotermes secundus
GACCCCTTTAAATATTGGGGTTAACAAGGGTAAAGAAATTCACCCATAAAGATTTACTTACTAAGTTGTGTCCCAGGCGTTCTGACGGGTTGAGTATGCTCTGCGTGTCTAGCTTATCAACGCTACAGAACTAGATGTTGCTACTTTAGTTTCATATTAGAGGCTCCTTGTCGCCTTTTTCTTTTCAATTGCTTTTCCAGCCCACTTATTCAGTCCCGTAATCACTTTTTACAAACGGTAGAACTCCTTGGACGAGTGATCAGTCCGTCGCAAGGCATCGACCTAAACACAGGACAACACAAACACAGAATAAACACATACATACACCAGACATCCATGCCCTGTGTGGGATTCAACTCACGATCCCGGCTTCCAAGCGAGCGGAGACAGTTCATGCCTTAGACCGCTCGACTACTGTGACCGGCCCATGTAGCCGATTAGTGTTAAAATTATTAGAAATAAAGAATCAAGAATGGCCATATGTCGCTATTACATACAACAATGGAACTATATCCAAAGTTGCAATACAAATATTAATTAACACACGAAATATAAATACAGCACTTGGAGGTAATGATCGGTTATGGGCTGTGTGGTTTGAGAACCGTCCAGAAGCCGACAGAGCTGGGATATGTCGTGGAGCTTCAGGGGGAGGCGCGCACCGCCCCCATGTAACCCGCCTCCCCCGCATTCGGTCCGCGCGACGATATGAAGAACAATAGTCAGCATGATCCCACCCGTTATTCACTCAGAAGCCGTGCGGAAACCACTGAAATCTGACCCTGCAAGTGGGGAGGGGGAATCCCGGAACTAATCGCATAAGTTCTAACTTGCGCTGGTGTAGGTTGTAGGACGCATTTCGTGGAACATCTGCAGCCAAGTCCAAGCTCAGCCCGGCTTCTCAAATGATGTCTGCTGACTGGGTCGTATGCGGGTCGTATGTATATATTTTTGGTATGCAGAAAATTCCACCATCGAATTCAAGAAGGCTGAGTCATAACGACATAACGAATACATTCTCGTGGATAAGATGCTGCCACTTCATTCTACAAGACTGATTCATGGCCGAATTACCACTACTGCCGCTGTGGCGGAAGCGATACCTACCAACATGCAGGTTAACTGTCTTGAAATTCAGTTTTGTGGTTTCTTTTAACTTTTCTAGTATATGCTAACGAACCGTCAAAGAGATGAAAACTCTAATATTTTTAAACGAAAGTAAAAAAAAAGTTGGTAAAGTCCCTGTCCTTAGTTAAGTACTACGCCATGAAGGCGTATGGGGGAGTGGATGTATACATTTTCTGCATCTCGGCACTAGCTGGAGGTCAGTGGTCAGCTTCACGCCTCAGCCGCCTTACCCCCGGGTAAAGAACCCCCGGTACCCATTGGATAGGAGGTAGGATGGACCCCAGAGCCGGTCTGGACGACGTGGAGAAAATTGTTGACCCTACGGGGGTTCGAACTCCTTCCCGCTTTAGTCAAGCCTCTAGCTTGTCGCTATACCGACTACGTTATCCCGGGTTCTAACCGAAAGAAAATGATCAAAGTTAGGACAACATTCAAAGGAAACGAAACGCTGGTTAAACTCGGGGAGTGATTACTACCATTCAGTTCTGAATCTGTTATATTGTCATCTCCCGTCTAAAAAAAAATTAAAGTGCACTGAACTATAATTTTGCTGTTTAATCAATGGGTGTGAAACTTAATCTCTCGCTCTACGAGAAGCGTGTGGGCGAAGGATTTGGAAATAGCGTTCCGAGGAGTACAAACATAAGAAATCTTATTCAGATATATCTCTATTCCTTTGTTCGAGACCAGTTACTTTACTTCAGCCAATGGTATTTGCGATGTCTGTTCACAGAGTTGCTAACTGTATGATATATACTATATTCCATTAATGGCAGTTCAAGCAAAATACAGCACTGCCCTATTTCTCGAAACGCAAGACATGCTTGCGACACAACCTAAATATGGGTATATCCTTTGTATGTTTAAATTTAATTGAGAAGGTAGGCCGCGCCATAGCTCCAGCGGCGGCCCGGGTTCAATCCTGGGTCTGGTCAAGTAGGATTTGTGGTTGACAAAGTGGCGCTGGGGCCGGTTTTCTCCGAGTATTTCGGGTTCCCCTGCCAATCTTCATGCCACCAAATTCTCCCGGGGCAGGATACACTAGGCCAATCAGTGACCGCCGTGCCGAGTGGACCCAGTTGGACTCCATCCCTCACTAAGCGAATTAAAAAAAATTAGCTGAGAAGGTAAGTTTCCAAACAGTTAGGTTAAAATTGTTAAATGTGTCTTAAAAAGTTCCATTTTTTTGTTCATGAGAAACGCTTTTTTTTTTAATTCTCTTAGACGAAGTAGCATATTTTAATATTAATATAAGAATTTACTTTACTTTCTGTTCCGATTAAATGTAAACTGCAAAGCAGTGTCAGCCTTGACACCGGCTTAACGGGATTTATCCGGCTCTAGCAATTCACTTAATAACTCTCTGAGGAAAAAAAGAAAAACGGTAAAGCTATCCCTGTAACGGGCCGTGGAGGCCCATAGGGTTGTAAAACGTCAAGGCTCCAAGATGTCCAAGATTTTCCAGACAATAGGCTCACAGGTGGTGGTGAGGCTGTCAGCCTTACGAATCGGTAGGCCTTTAAGCCCCAGGAAGATTCCTGGTACTCATTTATGTTAGAGGCTGAGTCGACCCTAGGGTCATAGTGCGGCTGGAAGGAATAGATGAACTGAAAAATCCAATGACCTCGTCGGGAATCGAACCCGCGACCTTTCGGCATCTAGCATAGTCCCTCAACTAACTACGCTACCGCGTGCCCCAATTAATTTAGCAAGGTAATACAAGTAAATGTCAAAATACTAGGTTCTGTAGCCGACCTAAGAAGAAAACATTAAACGAAATGAATATCGTATACACAGCATTTAGGATCAAGACAGTAACTATAAGCCAAAATGTAGTCATATTGACGGTGGAAAGCCCATCATATGACCAACAGAGGAAATCTATACATAATTTTAACTCTATTTAAACTAGCGGGAGGGGGATCAATCGTTAAGAATATACAACCTTCTTTATTACAACCGTCACAACACAATAAATATCATGATCAGTGCCCAGTTTCGGCTATCCGTAGCCATCATCAGGCAAATACACGGTTAACATATATACGAGTACACCACTGAACTGCAGTACTAGTAAAATTGGATACAATACTATTAATTATATAAAACACTTGACAACAAGAGTCGTTGTTTACATTCCCTACAGAACGGACAATACTTTGTAAGATGGGGCGCCGACTAAACAATTAACATTAATTTACTACATCTATATCACGAGCCTCCTATACAATTTTATATACACAAAATATAGAATATTCCAATTTGTCCGTGGGAACGCAACGAAATTACAAAACCAGCGACTGATTTGATGATATAAAACATCAATCTAAGAATTTTATTCTTGTTTTATACTATAACTTCCGTTTTATATAATCTGATTTATTGTATTTTTACGTCAAGCGTTTTATAAAATTAATAGTAATGTACCCATTTTTACTAGTACCGCAGTTCAGTGGTGTATACAGGATTTTTCACGACTTTAGGGCATAATTGCAGGAGGTGATTTCCTAGGTCTTCGTGATCAAAGAAAGTTCATATAAACATGTGTCCGATTTTGGACGGTTACGGAGTTATGACCGTTTTTTCATTCCCGTACACGCCCTCGTGTGAACCGCGTCTGTCATCTGGCAGGTCGCTATTTTTAGCCAGCTACAGACAGAGCGTTCTCGTTATCTCGACACTTGAGAGGTACCTAAGGCGTGGTGGGTTGGTATGTCCGGCGCGGTTCACAACCGAGCGGCAGCCTGTGTTGCGGCCGGCGGTGGCATTTTCGAAAATCACCTTTAAGCACCAATCAATTCAGATTAAAGGTATTTTCACGAAGTTAACTTTACATTCATACTTTAAATGTATCATGTATTATGCTGGTTTATTATTTTGTTCCGTTTATTGTCAGTAATCGTTACCTTCTATTCTGAGTTTAAAACGGTCATAACTCCGTAACCGTCCAAAATCGGACACATGTTTATATGAACTTTTTTGATCACAAAGACCTAGGAAATCACTTCCTGCAGTTGTGCCCTACAGTCGTGAAACACCTTGTATATGTTAACCATGTATTTGCCTGATGATGGCTATTGACAGCCGAAACATGTAGCAGAGCCGAAACTAGGCACTTGATATTTGTTGTGTTGTGAAGGTTATAATAAAGAGGTTGTATATTGTAACACAACAGGATGCATAATTCAATAGTACAAGGCTTGTTAATGTATCGCCTGATAATGGCTCCATGAGGGGAAACATGTTGCGACATTGTACGATCAATAAACTCAGTTTTGCACCGTGAAATGTGGCAGTTGTTTGGTATATTGTGTCTGACAGGAAAAACAAAACTCATACAGTACTAAGACACCACAGGATGCATCCATTAAAGACTAAAGAAGAAGCGTGAAAACTGATTCTTTAACGACATGTATGCAGGAGCATGGACCGAAAGGAAACCAGTGTGTGGACGAGATGATATTATTAGGATGGATCTTGGAGATAAACTTTGTGACCATGTAGACTGCATCCGTTTCAGAATAGTGCCAGTGTTTGCGAATACGATAATAAACATTTGGTTTCCATCAGAGGCGGGGATTTTCGGCTGTTAATAACCGAAGGGCTATTAGCTTCTCAAGAAACATCAACTGTAAAGGAAATGTAGCAACAAATAACGAAAAGGCATAGGAATTGAACTGTCTGCTTCAAGATATCATCCCGGACTCCGAGAAGCCACAAGAATCCTCCCCTCTCTCCCGGTTGAGACTCGAACTAGATACCGCAGGAATGCTGCTCGTCAGCGGATTGCTCTCTAAAGATATGGATGAAATTCGATATGGCAAGTCTACTCTGTTAGTGTGAAGCCATCCCCTTGCGACATTAGATGTATAGACTGCACAAAGGTATTGCTTGTTCCTGCAAGCACTACAGGGTTAGTATATCACATCAGTACTGCGAGAAGGAATGTTCGTTGCACATCACTGAATGTATATGATTTGTTTTACTTCACTGCACAATTCACTTGCGGTGCGCCGAAATCAATGCAGTAACGGCAAGAAATTATTTCTGAACTTTCGTTACAGATGGCAGGCTTTTCATGCAAGCAATGCCATCTAGTACCGGACAGAGGAATTAAGTGGAATCTGCGTTATGAGTATTTCCGTTCTAACAGGTGTCACATACCAGGTCTACAACCCCTCGAAGCCCTCGAATGTTGGGAGGCGGAGGGAATTGCCTGCAAACTGCCGTGCGCCATCAATATTGGGCTCAACGCTAATAGTTTACTCTGGTTTTTGCCAGTGAGAACTTCCTCCGTAGCTATTTAACGACGTTTCGATCGATGGATTATAGAGGATATGGAAGGAAGTGCTTGTGGCCTAATCGATACCATCTTGACACTTGCCTGCAGGGAATGAGGAAAACCACAAGCCCGCATCCCTGCCAATACTCAAACTGAGCACTGTCCTAATACGTGCCTGGAGCATTACTTCTAGACCAGAAGAAGCCAATAATACAGTTTACTTGTTATTGTGGCATTTTCTTTCTTTGCGCCACTCCGCGTACATTAATGTACAAATTACAGTAGACTCTCGATTATCCGCGCGCTGTTTAACCGCTTTGCGGCTCAACCGCGGCAATGTATTTTTAAAGATTTTTTTTTTTCAGTGAGTATCACATTTGTTTAAATGTTTTGTATGACAGTCAATGTTAGTTTACTATAATTTAGAGAGAACTGTACTCGCATTTACGTCATCCATCGATATTCTCCCGTTATTTTTCTTAAAAGCTCGAAATCAGGTTTCGAAAGCTCGAAACCTACCCTTTTTCCAACAAGTAGAGAATGTTAAAGAACCTTGACCAGCAAGGAGCCATAAATCTGTCTGGTGTGAGACCTCAATTAGCAAAGGGACCAACAAAGACCAAACTCAGGCACCAGTCAATCTGTAGTAGTGGGAGGAAGGAGAGTTCTTTTGAAAGAAGAGTACGATCCTGTCTGTCACTGAACTGCATTCTTCAGTTGTTATTAATACAGTAGGCAGTTCAGTTGTGTGGGAAAATACAATTTAAGTTTTTGTGCGAGAAAGTGCCGAATTACCATTGTTTTTTTTATCATTGTGACTGGTTCTTCAATAATTTAAAAATAATGGAGCAGAAAAGGAAGCGTGTAGTTTTAACAATTAACCAGAAACTCGACATAATTAAGAAGCTTGAGCAAGGATGGTCTACCAGAAACCTAGCTTTACAATATTGTATAGGTGAAACAACAGTTCGCGATCTCAGAAAAAATAAAGATAAATTGATTAATTACGCCAGTAATTTTGATTCATCGAGTGGCTTATCAGGCAGAAAAACAATGAAACTGCCAACTTATGATGAGCTTGACAAAGCAATGTTGCAATGGTTTAACCAACAAAGGGCACAAAACATTCCTGTTTCAGGAATTATCTGCGCAAAACAGGCAAAACTATATTTTAATGCAAGGATAAGCAATTCATCTGCTCTTCAATGGACTGAGGGTTTGCTAGAGTTTCTGGAGCAACAAAGCGATTCTCTGCTTTCTGACAAATTGGTGTTACGCAGATTGAGAGCAACCATAAGGAAGAAAGAAGCCATGTCATTGAAACAGAAATCAATAACAGACTACTTTTCCTAAACATTCGTAGTTTTTGGTATTCATTCATCTTCCTTTATTTTAGTGCACAGTACTGTATAATGGTATTAGATTCAATTATTTTCGTGTTACGGCATTAGGATATTAGTGTGGTTAAAATTACAGTGTAGGTGTATTTCAGTGTATAAATCTACAATAGAACAGTTTCAACTATAATAGGCTATGTACCGTACTTCAGAAGCTTTATAATGAAGAACCATTGGCCTGCATCACAAAAGGTAAGCTTAAGTAGCGTTTTATGGTGTAAAAAATTAACGATGTTAAATTTATACCGGTATATCTGGCTTGTATATGTGTACTTCGGTTTATCCGATGTTTTTGATTATCCGCGCCAAGTCTCCCCGCCATTACCGCGGATAATCGAGAGTCTACTGTATGTATTTTTTAAATGGGGTTATTTGCTTATTTATTTGTTTTTTGTCGCGGGTTCAAGTCACGATGAGGTCATTGAATTTTTTTTTTTTCAATTGACCTAATCCTTCCGGCCGCACTATGGCCCTGAGGTCGACTCAGCCTCTAACAGAAATGAGTACCAGGAATTAATTAAATAATTTTCCTGGGGAATAAAGCGCGGCCGGCGCGTAAGGCTGACAACCTTACCGCCATCTTTGAGCCAATTGTCTAGATAATGTGGGGCCCTCAACGTCTCACAAGCCTATGGGCTTCCATGGCCTGTTACAAGGATAGCTTTACTTAAACTTTTACTGGATTTACTGGATAAATGTATCTATATCCTGTATCAGCCTAAATCTGAAAGCTGTTCTTATTCTTATCCGTCCTTGTGCAAACTCAGTCAAAATCCTACGTTTAGATGTTTCCTTTATGGCCTCCTTGATACTGCAGCAGGCAATAATTTATTCCTATATACAATGGAATGCATTCACTGTTCATTATGGTTTTGAATAACACGATTTACGAAGAGTATGGCTCCTGGGATGCCTCGCCGTGTTCTCTGGTAGAAATCTGCCGATGTTTCGGCGGAATGTACTGGTGCTTGCTTGGCTTAATTTTCGAGTTTGCGCAGTATGTATTCAGCCCACCCAGCCTCCTATCCAGTGGATACCGGGGATTCATTCCCCGAGGGGAAAGAGGCCGGGGCGTGAAGCTGACCACTCACCTCCAGCTAGTGCCGAGGTCAAGATAAAGTGGATCTATACATCTACTCCCCCTTTACCTATCGGCAATACAAGCCAATTACGGTGGCCGCGCGGTCTAAGGCAGTGGTTCTTAACCTTAGTGAGACCGTCGCCAGGTAATTCTTTCTATAAAACGAGGGCCCGGTACCTGGCCGCGGCCCGGCGGTTGAGAAACACTGGTCTATTTTTTATTATATCTTTTATTGCTAGTGGGGTGGGACTAAGTCCCTTGTACTGCGACCACTTCTGGCCTATAGTACCAGCCCCAGTTGATAAATGAGGGTGATTGTGGAGCAATTGGTGGAATAAAGATTGGCAGGAAAACCGAAGTACTCGGAGAAAACCAGCCCCAGCGCCATTTTGTCCACCACAAATCCCACTTGACCAGACCCCGGGATCGAACCCGGGCCGCCGTGGTGGGAAGCCAGCGACTAACCGCTTGAGCTAACACTGGCCTAAGGTATGAAATGTCTTCGCTCGCTAGAACATTGAAATCGTGGGTCAGAATCCCACTCAAGGCAAGTAAGTCTGTGCGCGTTTATTCTGTGTTTGTGTTGTCCTGTGTGTAGGTAGCGGCCTTGCGACGGGCTGATCACTCGTCCAAGAAGTTCTACCGTGTGTGTATGAAGGATTACGGAACTGAAGGAGAGGCCAGGGCCCAACAATGGGCCGTAGAGCCACTGATGAATGAATGAAAATCGGTAATGTAAATTCAGAGCTCATAAATTTACTGCCAAACAAACACAAACTCCGTGGTTTTAGCCCACAAGCGAACTATACCGACGGACCGAGCGACCGCCACTTGTCGGCGAAGATAGTGCCAACTTCAGCGGATAGAGGGTGTAGCGTGGTCAGCGCAACGAATCCCCACGCCCCTTAATTTCGGTTCTCTAGACCGGAGACTCGTGAAAATTATTATGTAAGGAGAATCATGAGAAATCGCATATGAATTTGCTGTGTGAACAATCTGTACTTCTAATCGCTTCATAATAATGTTAAACAATCGACTGACAGTGGACCAATGTCGGGCCGAAGCTTTAAGTTATGCCGGTCCTATTTTATGTCGTAGCATTTGAGGTTCTCACGGTGGTCATTACAGAGAGGTACATCGTCTGGGATATCACTGTGTTGTCCTTTGAAAATCAACCAACCTTTCTGAGAAACATGTCGTCACCAGCTTAAGGGTCGTAGAATAAGCTAAGCAAGCACTCAGAAACACGTAATCAGCAACTACAGTGTTAGCTCGTTCTGCTAACTTTTCGACTCAGAAGATGGAAGCAGCACATTCCTCCGAAATATCGGAGAACTTCTAGTTGACTACATGGCGTCACATCCCTGAAGATTTTTTACTTCTTGGCACGCGGTAGCATATATGGTTGAGGCACTATGCTGCAAGCTGGAAGGTTGCGGGTTCGATTCCCGATGAGGTGGATTTTTTTAATTCACCTAATCATTCAAGCCGCAATATGGCCCTGGGGTAGACTCAGCCTCTAACAGAAACGAGTACCAGAAATCTTCCTGTGGGTAAAGGGCGGCCGGATAGAAAGGCTAACAAACTTACCGCCATCTGTGAGCCGACTGTCTTAAAGAAAATGTGAGAGCCTCGAAGTCTCACAACATTATGGGTCTTCACGGCCTGTTACAGGGATACTTTTACCTTTTACCTTTTAACGTTTCATTTTGCATGCGGGATGGAAATTTCTGGCTGGTCGTGTTCATGGCTTACATTTCGAGCAACTGCTATGAAGCCTTCTCTGTAGTCGAACGATCGCTGGAAGTCAGGTCTGCTGAGAACTCCTAACGATGCATATTTCCACAAATAAGAGGCCAAAGAGATTTTATGCAGGTTCTAGTGCCGCCACGTGACCCCTGCTTTGGATCAATCGATACTCGTCAAAATTATCCTTCACGAGAGCATCCCTTCTTTCTAACAAAAGAGGATGTTGGAGGGATAGAAAGCTGCGGACATGAGTGGCCTATATTATCAGATGCTGTGCCACCTAAAGGAATGCGTACTATAACTGCATTAAAGAGCTCCGTTAGTAAATACAATCAGAGAGTTAATGCCATCAAAAAAGTCTTAGTTTCTACATGAAAATTCTGGGATATTACCTTAAAATAGGCCACACGTATCACTTTCCAAACCTTCACTCATGATCAAATTCCGATTACATATGGTAAAGCTGTCCCTGTGCTTAATTAATTATACACCATGCCGTGAAATCTTATAGAGGATGGCGGTTAAGCTCAACCATTCTTGGCTTCATGTTCTGGCCGCTTTACCCCCGAACAAAGTGGCATTGTTTCCCATTGAATAAGAGACTGGGTGGGACCCAAAGCCAGTCTGAATGCTGTGAAGAAAGAAACACCTCTTGCCCTTGCGATTAATCGAAATCTCGCCGTATATCCCGCATACCGTCGCTATATCAACTGATTTATTCCAATTTAATATGCGGCTATTTAATTTTAAACAGTGCCTGCATCAGGCTAGAACAAACCCCACAATTTTATGTGACTCTGTGTCAGTCCATTGCAATTCATTCTCACAACAAATTTTCCTAAGCTGCTTTTTTAACCTTTTATCTCCTCTCGAATTTCTAAGTTGTCGCTTTCCATATAGTTTCTTCACCAAAATTCTGTATGCATCTCTTGTCTTCCCTATCTGCATCCACATCTCAGCGTAATCTTCTTGATTTCATAAATTTAGTAACAGTAAGCAATGACGAAACTTCTTAAAGTGTAACGTTGCATCAATTGTAAACGCTACTTGTAGTTGGATGAAATAAGGGGATGGTTATATAGGCAAAGTGAAAGAAATTGGAGATTAAGTGGTTGGGGGATAGTTCAAAGCACTACCTCAGCGTTCGTCTTGAATGACTGACGAAAACTGGATGAAGTTCAGCGTCATGGGCAAGCCTCAAAATGGAGAGCATCCCGAACCTATGTCCGGTGTGTTGCCGCTGATCTAACAGAATCTCTTTTCCTTAAAAACAAACTTAAGCACACCATCTTGTCACGTAACCTGAATACAGAAAGGACCACTAGTGCTAAAAATACTTTGAACATGTAGCTCGATTTAAGTATTTGGATGTGAGAATAGTAGGTTACACAAAACTGTACTTATGATGAAATTAAGACAAGCTCAAGAGGTTAGTCGCTGGCTTCCCACCGCAGCGGACCGGGTTCGATCACGAGTCTGGTCAAGTGGGATTTGTGGTGGACAAAGTAGCGCTGGGGCGGGCTTATAACCGCACACGGCCTGAACACTTCTTACAACCGTTGTTCGTCAGTTCTTATGACCGTTGCCTATCTATCTTTATGTTTATTTATTTGTTTGCCCGCTTCGGTAGAACACTTTTGACTCTTCTCAGGGTTGTGCCACGGTAATAACTGGGGCAACGCGGAGACTGCACATTTAAACTAGTCCACTGATACAAATAAATACTCTATTTCTGCTTAATCACAATATTGTTTATTTCAGAGTCAACTATAACTTTATCGGCAAGTGCGGAGTAATGTGCCAAAGATTAATCGAGCCAAATAAATACTGTTAAATTTAGATAAACTTAGAGAGAGCAGCTAAATGACGTCTGCCTCTGGTGAATTCTAAGTACCAAGTCCGATACGTCTGTCTCTGATGAATTCTGAACACCAAGTGCCTCTCCCACTCAATTCTGCGGGAGGGTCACTTCATCACCGTATAGGATTTGAACCGACGGCCTCTTTTCCAGACAAGAATAGTCTTCTAATGGCTGATTTTAACTGCCAAATCATGATACCATCAGTACAAGACAATCACATTACTAACTTTGAGAATGAAGAGATCCAGAGATTTTGAACCCGGGACCCTACATGTGAAAGCACTTATGTCTTAGTTTAGGGCAGACAACAAACATATCCTTTTCATAATTGCCTCGACCCTCTAACGGTCA
>NW_019720566.1:567088-679927 GCF_002891405.2 Cryptotermes secundus
TCTAATGGCTGATTTTAACTGCCAAATCATGATACCATCAGTACAAGACAATCACATTACTAACTTTGAGAATGAAGAGATCCAGAGATTTTGAACCCGGGACCCTACATGTGAAAGCACTTATGTCTTAGTTTAGGGCAGACAACAAACATATCCTTTTCATAATTGCCTCGACCCTCTAACGGTCACCCAAGGTCCAGGTATCAAAATAAGTTGTTCCTGTCCAAATGCGAAATGCATGTCAACTTCTTAATGGATGGGTCACCTTTATAAATCAGTCACTCTATTGAAATGGCTGAAAAGGAACATGCGTCCATTAAAGAGTATTGAAAGATTTGGACGGTTACAGGCTTTCTCCGAGTACTTCTGTTTCCCCTGCCAATCTTCATTCCACCAAATTCTCCATCATCATAATCACCCGGGGCAGGCTACAATAGACCAATCAGTGACCGCCGTGCCGAGTGGACCCAGTAGGACTCCACTCTCCACTAAGCGAATTTAAACAAAAAAATTAAGACAAGAATAAGCAGGGGAAATATTTGCTGTCATTTAGCTCAGACTATTTTACCTTTATGTTTCTTCTGTACACAACGCTGTAATATTACCTGTTTATGGGGCTAAGATACTAGAAGTCTCAATTCAGGGAAAGAGGAACGATATTTGGGAGGACAAATTTGACCCCACATTTCTTACCCCCCACCCCCCTTGGCACTACAGCCCCAGTGGGCCTAGGCCTACCTCCATGAACTTCTCCGTTCACTTCGGTTTTTCTAGATCTTACACATTCGGTAGGACTCCTTGGGCGAGTGATCAGCTCGTCGCAAGGCCTCTACCTATAGACAAACACAGAAAAACGCACACAAACATCCATGTCATGAGTGGGATTCGAACCCACGGTCCCGGTTTCCGAGCGAGCGAAGACAGTACATGCCTTAGACTGCTCGGCTACCGTGACCGGCCCACATTTCTTTCACAAAGCCTATATATTGTCACATATTGGAGGTTTTCTTAATTTATAAAACGCGTTTTGGAGTTGATGGAATTTATTGGACATTTATACAACTTGTTACAACATTTCACAAATCACTATCTTCGACTTCACACTCTCAACTTCTAACAACACTACTCCTCCACTGAACTATCAGTTATTGTTGGCTTCTCGTTATATCTATAACCTCGGATAGGATCACACAGAAAACACATCCATTACCTGCCAAGAGATGTCCTCTACTGTTGCGTATTCGTTGCCATCGGATATGTTTAGTGAGTCGTTGCCTAACAATGGGACTGCGTGTCACAATATCTTAGCAAGACTACTAAACCGCGTCCTGTGTAAGTGCTGCGTTATGTTTATCTTTTACATCCCTCGCACAAAATCACCTTCTTGTCCCGCACTTAACTGGAATAAGGCAAGCTGTCACTGCCATTGACATCAAGTCATAAACAAATAGCTTACTGTATTCTTACATCAGGGAAAGGAAACCTGTGAAATTCGGCTGTCACTTCCAGTGGAAATGAGATTTTGTAGTAAGACTAACTGTTGGCGTCTGTCGTGGTAGGCATGCTGCATTTGTCTATCCACTTGGCAGATAACAAATAAACGTGGAAGAATTGAAGCTTTCATGGAGAATAAATGCACTAAAACCATCTCGTCCAATCGGCCGCGTCATGGTGGAGCTAAAAATCAAAATTGGTCAGTCTCTTCGTAACGTAACGTGTCAGCCAGTATATCATACACGTATTCTTGACTAAATGTATTGCTTTTGAGACCACGACAATTACTTACCTAAGAAGATTTCATGAACGAGATATTCATATCTTTCATTACAGTAAAATCGCAACAGTGCTGGGTGTGACAGAGGCATATGATTGCGCAGGCGCTGATTACAAATAGCATTATTTCTATCGATAGGTGAATTTGTCAACAATTCTCTGTCATCAGACATCGTCATTATAACGAAGAATGCTTATTGATACATTCATTTTCTATTTTTCTCAATAATCGACGTTGAGTACACGAAGTGGAAGCATCAGATTGTCACAAACTCAAACTGCACGAGCAGAATATTATTATGGATATCAAACTGTTTGTACCTGTGCTGCAAGTATTTTAAGGGAGAGACTGTTATTTTGTTTTCCTCAAGCTCGTCTCTATTTGTGGTCTGTCCAATGAGGCGTGAGCATTTCCATAGCAGCGGTATTCCCCATCTCTGAGTTAACAGTATAAACGCAAAGGAAAGCGCCGCTTCACGGGTTTTCAATCTGTCTGCTCATCCACGCAGATTATCAGCACAGTTTGCTTCCTATTCACCGGTGGACGCACAGCGACTCCAAGACAATATCAGTGAATCATGAAGCACTAGATCAGTTTCAACTACTAGGTATATGCTCAAATATCAATATCAGATCTACAAATACATCATGTAACTTGCTCGTCTATCAACAGCATTATTAGTATCCTGGGCGCATGCTCTGTATGCCAAACGTACACCTTTATTTACCATTTGGGAATTAATAAGGCATGTTTGGCGGTACACACAGACACACACACACACACACATCCCTTCCTTGCCCTGATTTTCTTCAAATAAACTGGAGTAATGAAACTGCTTACTCATTATGATTACCTTGTAAATACATTTTCCTGTTGACCAGTTTTCTGCATTTACAATCTAATAACCATACAACAATTACTTTATTCAGTCAGGCAATAAAAACTGCGAAGAAAGTGATGGCTGACATTTTGTACGTTACTGTGAAGAGCGTCGGTTGTAGCTGCCTAGGAACCAAACCAGACACGGAGAACCTGAGGAAACTGCGTGCCTATATGTATATTTACATCTATATCAATCTAAGGCATATTGAAACAGAAGACTAAATATTCACTACATCAAGATCATCATCATCAGTAATCTGTCAAGACGACAGGTCCACAGTCTCTTCCAAAACAATTCCTCCACTTATTGCGATCTAGAGCTTTCTCCTTCAAATGACAGTATCCTCTTCTGTCCCCAAGGTCATCCAGCATCTTCTTACGTCTTCTTCCTCGTCTTCTGGTCACTTCTATCCGCCCCTGTATCTTTCCTTCCAAAACTTCTTTTAGAAGGCAGTTTCTGCGTAAAACATGACCAATCCAATTAGCCTTCCGTTTTCTTATTTCGTGTAGGATATTCCTCTGCTCACTGACTCTAAATAACACTTCTTCATTTCTCACATAATCGGTCCAACTGATCTTCTCCATCCTTCTCCAACACCACATTTCGAAGCTTTCTATGTGTTTCTGATCCACTGCCCTAAGTGGCCATGTTTCAGCCCCATACAGAGCTATGCTCCAAATGTACTCCCTCGTTGGTGTCTCCACCTTATTGTGGTGAGGGGGTTTGAGCATGCCAAGGACTCTGAGATCTATACCAGCGGTAGCGTAGCTACTGGCAGGGCCTCCCTTGCTGGACAGGTCAAAGGGTAGGCATCAGACGAAGAGAGACACCAAAAACTGATGCCGGAAGCAGCGTCATCAGCAGCGACTTGAAGCACAGAGCAAATGATACTCGACGTGGTTCAAGTTCGTATAGCAACAGGCGTGACCAGAGTGGTTTGAACGGCTGTTGTACTGCGATGTGGAAAGCAAATGGAAAAACTACCACATTATCACTTTTCCTGGATAGTCTCTTTCAAAAAAATAAATAAATAAATAAATAAATAATAATAATAATAATAAGATATTGTAAATTATATTTCGCACTAAACTGTATAAGGCCCGTTTATGTTCCTTATTTACACACTTCATACTCACATAATCAAATTTTAGGAATATCATCTCAGCGTCTCTGTGCAAGTCTGTCCATATATTGAATTCACTCTTCGAGGCTCTTTATCACTTCTTATTATTTATTTTATAATACATGTTTCGGCCTAACTGGCCATCATCACATGTACAATATTGCCACACACACGTGTATGAGGGGTTTGCGTGACTAATAATATCGGATTCGGGATTGGATGGTTGGATTTATTAGCACTTCAACTGCAATTACGATCAATAATACCAACTCACAATCAATGACTTCCCAAGGCTCGCGCCATTCCTTACTCGACTATGAGTGTCTTCTCTTCCACGGTGACGAATGATGACCCAAGAAGCACTTGTGACTGAACTGAACTGAACCGAATAAAAATCACCATCTCGAACAGTTCTTGTTACTGCGTCTATTCATTGCAGCAGGAATGTGTTTACCTAACCGTTGCCTAGCAATTGACTATTCTGCCTCTTCCGTTGCCACTGGATGGTATGTTAATTTCATGGCGAGCCGTTGTCTAACAATGGACCACTCCAGCTTTCAGGCGCCATGTCACAATATTGCGGACGAAACTTGCTGCTCTGTTGATACTCTGTTCTGATTTTGCAGTTTACGAGTAATGTAAAATGCTTATAAATATTTTATTGGTTATTTCTCATCGAGGCTACTCGTAAACAGCATAACAACAGAGCAGCCAGTTAGGCCGAAGCATGTAGTGTTGAATAAATAATAAGAAGGGATGGTGAGCCTCGAAGTGTGAATTCAGTATATGGACGTAATTGCACAGGGACGGTGAAGTGAGGGTCATACAATTGGAATACAAAGTACGAAAGGACGCTTCAATACAACATAACTCGCATATTCCGTTTGTTTGGAAACTGGTTAAGAACGGCTGGAACGTGAAGAGTGAGTCAATGATGTACTGGCTATGGCCCTGTGTGTAACACGTCTCCCTCGACAGCCTCGGAGGTATTAAAAGAGAGAGAGAGATTAGGGTTTATTGATTTTCACAAAAATAAAGATGCGCTGGGTTTAGTCGAGCAGAGCCATATAAAAGTAGAAGTCTCTATAAAAAACAGAACTGATTATTTGGAATACGGAATCTCTACACAAGCTGATGTATTTACACAAAGTAAGTTTATTTCAGTTTCACATTCCGTTTCATATAGTCCCCGATGGATAAGAAGCTGGGTACGTACCTTACGGAGGACAGACGATTGTGGAGAGACTCGATAATTTTGCTCTCAGAGTAAACAGCGGTTATACCTTTATTTTGAAGAATGATCGAAATATTTTAAAGCACCGTAAAATCGTTTTTGTAATTTCTAACTAATTTAAACGTCTAAAAGAGTAAAATCAGAAAAACTACAGAGAAAATTATTCAAATATTCGGTAAACCTGAGTGCTCTGTTGACGTTTAATTCATGCAAGATGAATGTATGAATAACATATCTACGGTTTAAACCCCAATGCCCACTTCTGGTCAGGTCTGAGTTACTGTGGGATCTTGGCTGCTTAATATGAAACACCTGCTTTGCGTTACTGGTAGAGCACTCCTACTCATTATGAGGGGTCACGGGGAAATTTAACTTCGCCGATCTCGGCAGAAGTGTGTGTAGGGCAGGGCCAACACAAGGGGCTACAATTTCAAATATCGATTTGCTGGTCTCCCATTTTAAGAGTCTTATGGCTTCTCAGATGTCCGGAAATAAAAATTCAGATTCGTTTCAATTAGAAAATTGTAATAGCAGCAACAATCATAACACGTTGAACCCAGAAATTAATCTAAATACGTATTTAAAACTTCCTTTTGATTCTTACGGAAAACAGACTTTGTTTTCATTACAAGGGCCAGTCGATTAATGCTGCTTAGTAGGATAATCGCTGTTTATTCTGAGACACATATGAAACACAAATAGTGTCATAATTTTTTGCACCTCGTTGTGTAAATCACTGCGTAAAGTTTATTATATTAGTGTCAACACAACACTATTTCTAGCAGGTTGAGTCTGCTGTCTAGGATTTTTACTTATTTTGAGAATAAAATATATATACATTGTAGCAGTTTGGAAAACGGAAAACGGGAGGCAAAGGAACGGGGCTATACCATTAGGCTGTTCGGGACGAACAACCTTTAGAAGGGAGCATTGTGACGTGGATGGCGCAACGGGAAGTGGGTGTCACGTGAACTCTGCGTCTTGCGAGTGACGTCACCTACCCCCATAAAAGGCCCAGGCAATGGCCACCCGGCCCTCTGTAGCACATTCGCATTCTATTCTATCATAGCTGTCACCCCGCAATTTTTTGAATATACTCGTATCTCTTAACTCTAAGAATATACTATTAATATTTTGTGCATCTACTTTTTTAAAATAAATTTAAGAATTTTGATCATGAAATATGATAAGCCTTGCACAAAACTTTCTTCCTTAAGAGCTCTGTAGTTTACTCTGGGTATTCTTTTTTTGTTGTTCTCAGACAAAATATCCATCATTGTTGCTCTTTGGGCCTCGTACAGTTTACAGCCCCACAAGATACCTTCCTCCGTTTGCAGCTCGTCACCATATTCGCATTATGCCGTGGACACAATATTATGTTTCGGCACATGTGTGCCATCTTCAGGTCCAGTTTTTAGTTGTAATGAAGCTATCATGTAAATTTTCATGTAAATCGAGTGGATTCACCGGTGTGTTATGTATTATATGCACCGTATACTATATTATATATTATAATGGGTAGGTTTTTTGGTTAACACTGCTGAAGTTGCTGAAATTGTCGGTATGATTCTGCGAATGTGCGACATTCAACACATTCTACCTGTCCAACTGTGGATCTACTCACTTTGGATTGACATTTACGCTTACCACATGATAGAATATTTGTAACTAAAAACCGGACCTGAAGGTGGTACACATATGCCGAAATATAGTCGCCCTATACAGCAAACTCCACCTGCTATAAATAGTGTTGTGTTGACAGGAATATAATAAATATTACGTATACATAAATATAAGCCTATTCTTTATGTTTAACTTTATGTTGAGGTATATGGTACATATAGTAAACACCGTTGTAGTTTAACAAAGTGATCATAACGCCACTCTTCTACTAACAGTGTCAAAATAGAAGCAGTTCTTGCTTGAAAGCGCCATTCCTTTATAGGCAGGCCTATACCAATCATAGCCAGATCGTCTCACATATGAATGGCAGTTTCTGTCTCATAACGCACATATATACACTACAATCTGCGCTTCAAAATGCTTATGAACTGCCGGGAGTCATTTAAACAGGACGAGATGAAGATAACATATCATATGCCTGGAGCATCCCCTCTCGAGCTGTCAGCGACATGTCAAACTGTGTGAATATATAGAACTACATAAAACGTATGCAAGACAATGATGCAGGTTGAATCCCTGACAGGTGTGTGGCGAATTTTTGGGATGATATCCATTTCACTCTTTTTTCTTTAAACGGAACTTCATATGCATGACTTCACACTTTTTAACATGCCATAAAATATTTATTTCAAACCTCATAGACCTCCTACCAAACCAGATTTCATATACAGTAGAACCTCGCTTAACGAGCACCTCTCATAACGAGTAATTCGCATAACAAGCAAAACAAATTGTAAAAAAAAATGACTCGTTTAACGAGCGACGTTTCGCATAACGAGTGACGAGAGGGGAAGTCCCGGATTGTGCGCTTGATACATCAGTCTGTGTTTAGCACTCCTTCCGCTAGCATCTTAGTGTCGCTTGTGATCACACATTTTTCCAAACTTGTGTTCAGACATATTATTTGTGATTTTTTGTGCAAAGTTTAATAACCCTTGCAAAAATGTCCCCGAAGAAAAAGCCGCAAAAAGACAGCCATAAGAGAATAAAAATAACCGTAGAAATGAAATATAAAACCATTGAAAAGCGAGAACGAGGTGTGAGCGTGGCTGATCTAGCACGCACATACAATCGGTCTACATCAACGATTTGCACGATTTGGAGCTGCATTGTGTTTCACAGCAAGAAGATGTGGAGGAGAGTTTGTCAGAGGAGGAGGAGGAGGAGGTAACAGCAAAGCAACAGTCTTCTGGCGCAATAAGAGAAATGCTGAGAGCATGGGAAACTGTTGCATCGCACATGGAGAGGCATCACCCTAATAAGGCAGTGGCTACGCGCGCTACAAATTTATTTAATGATAATGCTGTGTCGCATTTTCACCAAATTTTGAAGCGTCGGCAAAAACAAATGTCTCTAGACAGCTATCTAGTAAAAAAGAATTACATATGTATCATAAATAATAAACTATTTTTTTTTCTGCAAATCGAATTCGCATTCCAGGTTGGTTAATTCTGCATAGAGGAAAAGATGAGGATGATTCACGCTCCTTAACAATGTATATATCATTTTCTTTGAATTAACGTTATACATAAAATATTTTGAGTATTTTTTTCGGCATGGAACGCATTATCGTATTTTACATTAATTTATATGGGAAAAATTGTTTCGTTTAATTAGTATTTCGCATTATGAGTAAGATTCTGGAACGAATTATGGTCGTTAAGCGAGGTTCCACTGCATTAATTTCGTGACCGAAATCTCTCATCATTTTCGCTACGAACTCAAAGTGGAATTATATCCTATATTTCGCAAGGTAGTCTTGTTGGCATCTATAACCTTAAGGCGTTCTAGATACGCACTGCCAAAGTAAATTTCAGGATTCTACACCAAGTGGCTCTAGTGCTGCTCTCATCACGCAGACATGAAAACTACAGAAGTGACCTAAAAGAGGGAAGAAAACCGGTACTATGCATAAATGAGAGTAACGAACTATGGAATTCCGTTACGAAGCAACGGTTATATTATTTCAGCGTCACTCTAGGATACTTATCTTTCTCTCGTGGTTACATTGTTCTGGTGGTTTAATTGGAAAGATCTTGCTAATGGCTGCTTCATAAAATAATTAATTTAACTCTACAATATATATGGAACAAATAAAATTACGAAAAACGCAATCTTCTGCGATGTGGCACTGTGTAGGTATTTTGTTAACTGATGTTTCGGAGGACGTATCGCCTCCATTTTCGGGGTATAAGAAATTCACAAGCGAGGAACTACTCGTATCCCTCTAAGATCCATTTTAATATTGTCCACCCACCTACGCCTTCCCAGTGGCCTTTTCCTTCTGGCTTTCCCACCAATATCCTATACGCATTCCTCGTCTCCCCATGCCCTGCCCACCTCATCCTCCTTGACTTGATCATTCTAATTATACCTGGAGAAGAGTACAAGTTATGAAGCTCTTCATTGTGCAGTTTTCTCCAACCTCCTGTCACTTCATCTCTCTTCCGTCCAAATATTCTTCTCAACACCCTGTTCTCAAACACCCTCAGTCTATGTTCCTCCCTTAATGTCAGAGACCTAGTTTCACACCCATACAGTCTCACAGGCAAAATTATAGTTTTGTATATTCTAATTTTTATGTTTTTGGACAGCAGACGAGAAGACAAAAGGTTGATCTGTTATGGCGAAACTCACGCTGATGATCCCAATAATTTCATCTATATATGGACTTAACCTTGAGAGAAGAATATTTGGATAAAATTCTATATGAAGTTGATAGCAGTGATATCCCCCGATAATTACTACAGTCAGTTTTATCGCCCTTCTTGTGAACTGGTACAATAATAGACTCCTTCCACTGATCAGGCAATTTTTCTTTATGCCAAATAGAAGTAATCAGATTGTGGATCTTAGAACGTAATATTTCACCTCCTGGTTGAATAAGAGCTACCGTTTCAATTTTGCAATATCACTTTCAACCTCAAAATAGATTAAAATAGAGACCTTCTAAACTATGACGTTACTTGTGTCTGTGTCGCGGAATGTTACTTCTCACATTACAGCAAGAACATAGATTCAGGATATGTTCAGAGCAAGGTGTTGAGGGGATCATCTGAACATAAGACGAAGTAACTTGAGGCTGGAAACCAAATAAAGGAGGCTGAGAAAAGTAAGCCATATAATACGTAAGGGTGAGATCAGAAAGAAGCAAAACCTGCCAGTCAGAAAACCTAAAGGAAAGAGGCAACTTGGGAAACGTAAGAGGAAATGGAGGAGTAATATTAAGATCTGTCATAGAGAAACGTGACTTTGAAATGTGGACTGGATTCATCTGGCTCAGGATATGATCTAAAAGATTATATACGAAGTCAGTGAACGTTCAAATTCAGTAAGTGGTGGGAAGTTTATTGATGAGCTGACCGACTACTAGCTTCCCGAGGAAGACTCAGCTGTATAGAATGTTCTTGAAATGATTCCACTGTCATGAAGAAAGATCCAATTAGATTGGACGCGCCTTAAATTAAATTGAAAGTGTTCCCAATTTACTGAAATTAAACGATGATATTAAATAATTTACATTTTAATCATACTATTTTAAATGTATGCAAAATTTTACAATAAAGTTGTTTTTATTTTCAATTTAAAGAACCTCATGAGCTTAGCACCATGACTCTGAAACGCAGTCTACGAAGGTTTCAAAATAAATATCCGCGCCCTTTCCACCGCTGTATCAGACCATTGTCTACTTGTCTGGTCATCTTCACGCCCCAGCCTAAAGGTACCCACAGATATATTGGGTTTTCGAACTTTATCCATCGTCCTGGTTTTAAGATAACTAAGAAAAACACGACGTTTAGGAAACTGGATCTGTTTCCGTCCTGGACCAGTGATTGAGGCTAGCTCTTTCTAAGGGACCCGACAGAATAGGTGTTTTCCCTCACCTGAGGACGCAAACAGATCCAGTTTCCGAAACGTCGTGTTTTTCTTGGTTACCTTAAAACCAGGACGATGGATAAAGTCTGAAACCCAATATCTCTTTGCGTTATACACCATCGTCAGAATCCTATAGTAACTAAGGGTACCGAAATTGTGTGGATTGTAGACTGGGTGGGAACCAGGGCCAGTGGCTGGGTGCTTTTCTTTTCGTTATTCTGTGGGCAGACATCTTGCACTTTCCTTCCCAAAACATTTTAGCAATGGGAAATATATGGTATTTACAGAGTTGGATGTCATGAAAGCTACAAAATTAGTATATTATTACGGCATTATGGACCGCCTCTGTGGTCTAGTGGTCAGAGTTCCTGGCTACAGACCTTGAGGTCCCGGGTTAGGTTCCCGGCTCTACCAGATTTTCTGAGAAGTAGTGGGTCCACTCAGCCTCATGAGGATAAATGAGGAGCTATTTCAAGGAAATAGCGGCTCCGGTCTAGGAATCCGAAATTAATGGCCGTGGAGATTCGTTGCGCTGACCACGCGACACCCTCTATCCGCTAAAGTTGGCATTAACTTAGCCGAGAAGCGGCGGTCGATAGGTCGGTATAGTTCGCTTGCGGACTAAAGCCACAAAGTTTTTTTATTACGGAATTATGGCGTTTAGCTTTTTACGAATAAAGAAGAAAATTCGGAAGATGTATATACCTTTTATAGTCTTCATGGTAACTTTTTCCGCAGCGATGTTTCAGTTGCAGTTGAGACTGCTGTCTTACATGGAACAAAAGGAAACAACATGATCACCGCGCCAGAGAACGGGAAGAACACTGATCCTAAGCCACCCAACCATGGAGTCTCATCACGTTTTAATGAACGTAATAGAATATTTTGGTTTTTCATATAGTACATCACTGCCGGTAGGAACAATTTTGGACGTGAAAACGTATTCATGTAACTAAATTACACAAAGATAAAAAGCGAGCTTCATAGTGGAGTTGATGAAAACTTTTATGTGTGCAGAGTTGGTTTCATGTCGGATTTACTCATCCATACACGATCTCATTAAGCCGTACAGTCTGAAACAAAATAAGTACAGTCCCAACTATAAAAATGGATACATGATTGGAACTCGAGTTTAGAATAACAGGCACTTCTTCATAAGCCCCCTACAGCTCAGCCTGCAAAGTTAGGGGGCACAGAGGCCGTACCATAGCTCAGGCGTCAGTCGCCGGCTTCCCACCGCGGCGGCCCTTGTTCGAGCCCAAGTCAAGGTCATGTTGGATTTGTGGTGCATAAAGTACTGTCTTCCCTCGCTTGGAAACATGGATCGTGGGTTCGAATCCCCCTCAGGGCATGGATGTTTAGTTTGTGTGTGTGTGTGTGCGTTTTTCTGTGTTTGTGAACAGGTAGAGGCCTTGCGACGAGCTTATTACCCGCCCAAGGAGTCCGACCGAATGTGTAGGATCAAGAAAAACTGAAGTGAACAGAGAGGTTCATGGAGGGAGGCCTAGGCCCACTGGGGCTGTAGTGCCAAGGGAAAAAATTGGGACTGGGGCGGGTTTTCTCTGTCAATTCTCTTTCCACCGATTGCTACACATTCATCGTCATATATCATCCGGGGCCGGTAAAATAGGCCAGTTAGCGGCCGACGTACTCAGTTGACTCAGTCTCACCACAACCCCAATAAACTAAAAAAAAAAAAAAAAGAAGAAGCTAATGAGGGGGTACAGAATTGATGGGAGATATTGGAATCCCTGCTGGAGCCTTGGGGATTCTCTCCTATCCTGTTCTGAACGATCCTGGTACCTGCGCACCAACTTAGCTCTCTTCATGCTGACGCTTGCTACATCCTGCGGCTGTCCACTCAGCTTCCTCTAATGAAGCGGTTCAGAATTCATGAAGAGCTGTCTACAAGCTTCCGTGCTTTACCATGCGGGCTTAATGTAATTGGAACTCAGTCCGATGGGTAGACAAATCCGGCTATTGGCCAAAAAATTTTATTAATAAATTATTGGAATAGCAGACTCTGAATGTAATAACGAGTACCAATTGTCTAATATTAAATTTATTCACTGATATATTGGGTTTTTGGACTTTATCCATCGTCCTGGTTTTTTTAAGATAACAAATAAAAACACGACGTTTCGGAAACTGGATCTGTTTCCGTCCTCAGGTGAAGGAAAACACCTATTCAGTTGGGTCCGTTAGAAAGAGCTAGCCTCAATCACTGGTCCAGCTCTTTCTAACGGACCCAACTGAATAGGTGTTTTCCTTCACCTGAGGACGGAAACAGATCCAGTTTCCGAAACGTCGTGTTTTTATTTGTTATCTTAAAAAACCAGGACGATTTATAAAGTCCAAAAACCCAATATATCAGTGTGTTATACACCATCGTCAGAATCCTATAGTAACTAATTAAATTTATTCATGAAACCAATGTACGTTGCTGAACAGAGTTCCTGGAACATCAAAACACACTGAAAGTTGCACAGAAATTTGCTCGCGCGTTTATGGTATACTGGTATACCATTTACCACCTTCGTGTATTTATAATTTTCAATTGTCAATTAACGTCATAGGAGAGAAAATAATGTCAGAGTCGTCATGTTGTTATTTATAAATAAAGGAAAATATACTTAAGATAAATTTCACATGTTTAGGCTATACTGATGTTACGACCATCTCAGAAGTTAACACGGGCTGCATTTTGGAACTACCAATGCTGCGAAGGCCGGTCACGGTGGCTGAGCGGTCTAAGGCATGCACTGTCTTCGCTCGCTCGGAAGCCGGGATCGTGGGTTGAAATCACACTCAGGGCATGGATGTTCAGTGTTTGTGTGTCTGTGTGTGCGTTTTTCTGTGTTTGTGTACAAGTAGCGGCGTTGCGACGAGCTGATCACCCGCCATAGGAGTCCTAATGAATGTCTAATATCTACAAAACCGAAGTGAAACGGAGTTTCATGGAGGTAGGCCAATGCCTAAATTGGGGCTGTAGCGCCAAAGGAAAAAGAATGGTGCAAACAGAAAATATCGGTGCATAATTCGGCCAATAAAATGATATTTCTGCTGAATTTCATGAGGATCTGTCACTTGCTTTAGACAATAAAGCATACAGCATGCCGTTCATTTTTTACAATTATCTAGATAATGTGGGACTCTCAACGTCTCACAACCCTACGGGCCTTCATGGCCTGGTACAGGGATAGCTTTACTTACTTTTACTTTAAGGTTTAAAGGATGTAAAAAATCAAAGCAGGCAGCCTTGCCCTATCATCATCCTCATCCTCATATTTGCAATCGGAGCGGTTTCTCTCAATCGTATTTTATAATCTTCTACGTAAAATTTGTGATAACATTTAAGGCTCTGTATTATTACGTTCTCGCTTACTAAGTTCTTTGTCTACTTCTCTTCATCTTTGCTTCTGTTTGTTCACTTATTCTGTAATAATTTCGTATAGTTTCTTTCTCCAGCGAAAGACTGTAATTTTTCTCTCAGCTGTTGTAAAGCTCTTCAGCAGGTGGAATCTATTATCATTACTTTCACATTACGTACTGTAATATATACTGTATCCTTACAAATACATATTCTCTCTCTATACTACTGTACTTCTCTTTCTCACTTCTAAATTATTACCTGATTTTATTATTATTATTATCATCACCTCCTAAATTATTATTTTGATTTGTTACAATTACTATTTTATTATCATCATTACTCAGATGTTATAAACTGCCTTATTTTGTACTCTTTGCTTCTTTCGTTCACGCTTGCTCACTTTGTAATTGCTGCGTTGGCTTTTCAGTTAGCACGGAAATAAATACTAAAAATTTACTTACTTACTTACTCATGGGCTCAGAGTTCATATGGAAAGGTTCAATCTCAAGAAATTAAATGAGGTAGAGGGTAAAGAGTAGCATCGTATTGAAATCTCAAATAGGTTCACGGCTTTGGAAAACTTGGAAACTGGGTGGATGTTAATAAAGCTTGGGAAGCTATTAGAGAGAATATAAAAATGTCTGCCAAAGAGAGTCTAGGTTATTGTGAACCGAAGAAGCATAAGCCATGGTTCGATGAAGGATGCTCAAAATTATTAGATCAAAGAAAGCAGGCCAAATTGCAATAGTTACAGGATCCAAGGGAGTTAAATGGGGATAATATGAACAATATAAGACGTGAAACCAGCAGGCATTTCAGGAATAAAAAGAGGGAATATCTGAAAGACAGAATTTGTGAGCTTGCAATGAACAGTAAGAACAAGAACATTAGAGACATGTATAGAGGAATAAATGACTTTAAGAAGGTTTACCAGCTTAGCAGTAACTTAGTGAAGGATGAGAATGGTGATCTGCTTGCAGATTCCCACATCATTTTGAATAGGTGGAAGAACTACTTCTCTCAGGTATTGAATGGACATAGGGTTAGTGATGTTAGGCAGACAGAAATCCATACAGCTGAGCCGTTAGTACCTGATCCTAGCCCTTTTGAGTTTGAAAGTGCTGTTGCAAAATTGAAACGGTATAAATCATCAGGTAGTGATTAAATTCCGGCAGAAGTTATTCAAGCAGGAGGTGAAATGCTACGTTCTAAGATCCACAATCTAATTACTTCTATTTGGTATAAGGAAAAATTGCCTGATCAGTGGAAGGAGTCTATTATTGTACCAGTTCACAAGAACGGTGATAAAACTGACTGTAGTAATTATCGGGGGATATCACTGCTATCAACTTCATATAAAATTTTGCCCAATATTCTTCTTTCAAGGTTAAGTCCATATATAGATGAAATTATCGGGGATCATTAGTGTAGGTTTCGACGTAACAGATCAACTACAGATCAGATCTTTTGCATTCGTCAAATATTGGAGAAAAAATGGGAATACGATGAGACAGTACATCAGCTATTTGTAGACTTCAAGAAAGCCTATATTTCAGTTAGGAGGGAAGTATTGTACAATATTCTAATAGAGTTTGGGATACCCATGAAACTAGTTAGGTTGATTAAAATGTGTTTAAACGAAACGTATAATAAAGTCCGTGTAGGTAAACATTTGTCTGATAAATTTCCTATCCAGAATGGTCTAAAAAAAGGAGATGCTTTATCACCACTCCTTTTCAACTTTGCCTTAGAATATGCAATTATGAAGGTGGAGGGAAACCAGGTGGGACTGAAACTAAACGGGACACATAAGCTGTTGGTCTACGCCGATGATGTGAATCTACTGGGTGATAATGTAGATTTTTTTTCCTTGGCACTACAGCCCCAGTGGGCTTAGGCCTACCTCCACACATATACCCAGCAGGCCCAGCAGTATAACACACGCAGTCACAGGAGCAAGACACAACACTAAGCACAGTACACACATGAAGTAGGAAGAATACTCCGATTGAAGAAGATAGGTGTGACTCGCGTATTGAGATACGACATAAGGATGATAAATCCTGAACAGTTTTCATATTTTTAATATTTAAAATTTATCAATATATTTGACGAATATATATTTTAGTTATTTTAGTATAAAGACAACAGGGCATGCAATGAAGTAGTTCGACTACATCGAAAAGCACCTGAAGATGGCACTTTTGTGCTGAAACATGTAGTGCAAGAGAGAAGAGTAAGGTGAATAAATGTATGCATTGTAAGACGGTTAGAATGATCAAGTCAAGGAGGATGAGGTGGGCAGGTCATGTAGGACGAACGGGGGAAACTAAGAATGCGTATAGGATATTGGTGGGAAAGCCAGAAGGAAAGAGACCACAGGGAAAACTAAGGCATAAGTGGGTGGACAATATTAGAATGGAGCTTAGAGAGATAGGATGGGATGGTATGGATTGGATAGATCTGGCTCAGGATAGGGACCAGTGGAGGGCTCTTGTGAACACGGTAATGAACCTTCGGGTTCCATAAAATGCTGGGAAATACTAAGAATTTACTTCAATTAGATCATCATCATCCTGGTAACTGCATTTCCCAGTTTTCTTCTAATATCTCCATTAAAATTAACCTCAATCATTGCGTTCCTGTGACTGCTCTGAAGAAATGCATTTCTACTGTCTCTATCCTTTTCGCTCGTTCTTTCTGCAATGTCCAGTATTCGGATCCATGACGTAAACACATAAGTATGGCTATTGCTCTATACAAATTCACTACGTTTTGTTTCTGGCATTGTCCTAGTAGTGTGCATTTTATAGTTCCGCAGAGCTGCTGAAATGCATGAAGTTTTATACTTTTACATATCTCTCTTGTGGTCTATTGCGAGTCTTCTTGTTTGACACGCGAAAGCACGCTACAGATAAATCGCCCCACGAATATTATGCTGCCTCTTGCAATTCAGCTCCCAGCACCGAGTACGAGTATAATAAGAGGATTTTGTGTTGAATTGTTTACAATTGGAGAAATGATTCTCTCTCTGGACTTGCTGTAGATCAACGCGAACCTAAGGCCACATAACTCCTCACTGAGAGCCGAAAAGAAGGTACAGTCATGATAATCGGAATTACAACAAGCGAAAAACACAAAGGCTGAAAATTATCAGCAAATCCTTAATTACGAAAGCGTGGTTTCATATATATGACACGTCTAAAGTAATGAATGACTGACAAAAGAATTGATGAATGAATGGTGGATTAGTGTAATTATTGGTGCTACAGCCTAATTCGAGCTATAATTACTTTACTGTAGACATCATCTCATTCAAGCGAAATAAATGGGAATAATCTGAACAACATAAGATATGAAGCCAGCAGACAATTCAGGAACAAAAAGAGGGAATATCTGAAACACAAAATTGATAAGCTTGTAACGAACAGTATTGTGTTTTATTGCCAGAGGAGTGGGACTAAGTCCCTTGTACTGCGGCCACTTCTGGCCTATTGTACTAGCCCAAGATGTTAGGTGAGAGTGACTGTGGAGCAATTGGTGGAATGAAGATTGGCAGGGGAAACCGAAGTACTCGGAAAAAACCTGCCCCAGCGCCACTTTGTCCACCATAAATCCCACTTGACCAGACCCGGAATCGAACCTAACGAACAGTAAGAACAAGAACATTAGAGACCTATATAGAGGAATATATGACTTTAAGAGGGGTTAAAATCTAGAAGTAACTTAGTGAAGGATAAGTCCCATTTAATTTCTGTCAGACCTGGTTGTCCTGGATCTTCTTAACGGTATATTGGAAAAAATGAAAACCACTGGCGATAAAGCATCTCCTTGTTTTAGACCATTTTGAATAGTAAAATCATGAGATAAATGTTTATCTATAAGGACTCTATTATACGTTTCATTTAAACACATTTTAATCGGCCCAACTGGTTTCAGACTCTATCCTGCTGATGTGAATCTACTGGGCGATAACACAGATACCATAAAGGAAAACTCAGAAGTAAATTGTGGAAATAGTGGTAGCGCTGTATTTTTCACTCAGTGGGGGGTGGAATCCAACTGGGTCCCCTCGGCACGGCGGCCAATGATTGGCCTACTGTAGCCTGCCCCGAATGATTATGATGATAGAGAATTTGGTGAAATGAAGAATAGCAGGGGAAACCGAAATACTCGGAGAAAACCCGCCCCAGGGCCACTTTGTCCACCACAAATCCCACTTGACCAGTCCCGGGATTGAACCCGGGCCGCTGCGGTGGGAAGCCAGCGACTAACCGCTTGAGCTATGGCGCGGCCTAGCGCTGTATTGCCAGTAGTCCTGGGTTAAATGTAAAAGGTCTCAATAAATCCAATCATCCGATTCAGAAGCCATCTAAAAATCAAGCATGCGCAAAACGCCTATTCGTAACCATATGTACTGGAGTGGGTGTAGATCAGAGCGGCCGTGTCACGATCACGGTAACCGAAATGCGAAAAGAGCACTTCCTGAATACAGTCCTGGGCTGTTCACGCTACGTCAAACTGCTAGACGCGCAGCGCTATTGCTGCTAAATAGCAGTTGTCCACTGACGTTCCTCCCTAAATAGTGGCGTTCGGTGCAAGTTCAGTAACAGCTCCTCCGCCACAACTTACCTAAAACAAATAGAGCAAGCGGGACCCAGCCAAGAAACTTCTGGCGCGGCCGCTAAAGTAATTCCCCGCTGCAGAACTCTCAAGCGCATTACCGTGTTCCCAAATGCCCTAATTATGTTCTGCCTTCAACGAGTATCTAACTGGTAAGGGTAAAGGTAAAGTTGTCCCTGTGCTTAATTAAGCACTACCCCACGAAGGCGTATGGAGGCGGGATGTATAGATCTACGTTTTCTTGACCTCGGTACCAGTTTGAGGTGCGTGGTCACCTTCACGCCCATGCCGCTTTATCCCCAGGGAAGGATCTTCCGACACCCATTCGATAGGAGAATTGGTGGGTCCCAAAACCCTTCTGGACGACATGGAGAGGGGAAAAGATCTGGGTCCTACCGGGACTCGAACTCCAGTCTAGCAAGTAGCCAGTCGCTATATTGACTACGTTATCCCTGTTCCAACTAAGTAACTGGTAATTAACCAATGAAGGGCATAACATCTAAAAGTCTGTAACGATGGCATGTTAATAAAATTATTGTTTCTGGACATTATCCATCGTGATTGAGGCACTATTCTACAAGCCGGAAGGTCGCGGGATCGAATCCCGATGATGTGGATTTTTTCTTCAATTGATCTAATCATTCCAGCCGCACTATGGCCCTGGGGTCGACTCAGCCTCTAACAGAAATGAGTACCTGGAATATTCTTGGGGGTAAAGGGCGGCCGGCGCGTAAGGCTGACAACCTTACCGCCATCTATGAGCTGACTGTCTAGAAAATGTGGGAACCTCAACATCTCTCAACCCTATGGATTCCCACGGCCTGTTGCAGGGATACCTTTACTTACTTTACTTTATGTACGGCTGAGTCTGCAAAGTCCAACTCCCCCCCCCCCCCCNTTCTATTAGAAGATTCGATGTTGGAAAAATCAAAACCTTTGACATCTAACATAACTAGTAAGGAAGCTATGGCATTGAAATCTCTAAAAGATTACAAGGAAAGAAGAATTCTTCAAGCTGACAGAGAAAACTGCACGGTAATTTTGAACGAAGATAAGATATCCAGTCTACCAGAATCAGAGGTTTATGAAATTCTACTTAAGGGTCCCATGTCTCAAATTGAAAGGAAGATACGGAAAATTCTTACTTAGCATAAAACTTTCCTTCCCGCTGCCCTGAAACACAAACTGACTCCCTTACACAGAGAACCACCTCAGGTCTATGGACTTCCGAAGACACACAAACCTGACATCAACCTCAGACCAAGAGTTGGCTCTACTGACACTCCCGTTATGTCCTAGCAGAATTTATCCCCAACATCCAGAGCCCTCTGGCTGGCAATACAGGCTCCTTCGTGAAGAACTCAGAACACTACATAAAATCAATACAGGATATCAACCTGCAAAACGAAGACTACATTGTAAGTTTTGACGTTGACAGTCTATTCACCAACGTACCAGGGGAAGAGGTCCTACAAGTCATAAGAAATAAACTCAGTACGGATCCTTCTCTCCCAGAACGTACACCTCTGCAGGTTGAAGACGTATGGAATTATTAGACATCTGTTAAAGAACCACGTATTTCCAGATTAAGGATAAATTCTATCAGGAAAAGGAGGGTATAACAATGGGAGAATCACTATCTCCGGTAGTCAGTAATATATTGTGACGTATTTGTGCTAAGCAGGACGCCCCTCCCCCGCCAGCGGTGGCGTAAGAGCACTGCCACTGCTACGGTAACGGGCCAGTCAGCGCTCCGCCCCCTCTCCCGCGATGACGTGGCAGCGCTTCCCACTGTGACGTGGCAGGTGACAACAGTGACGTAGCGGGGGATGCCGCGGTTGCCATGCAGCAATAAACAACTCTCGATAGCGTTTCCAGCAACATCTGTAAACACGGCGACTAGGTAACAAGGAAGCGAGGCGTTTTCCCGTTGTATGGCTGAGGGTTTATAAGAGAACTGCACTGCCTAAGGAGTTAGTAGTAGTAGTAGTAGTAGTAGTAGTAGTAGTTAGTAGTAGTAGTAGTTAGTAGTAGTAGTAATGACAGACCCGACCTCTCGTCAGAGAGGGCGCCCCAAATGAACAGGACAGTAACTTTCATATAAAGAAAAAATCTAGTCATGAGCCCCAGTTGGGGCTCGACACCAAGACAGACAGACTGACTGACCGTAAGTCAGCCAGTGACTTTGACTTTGACTAAGGAGTTAGTTGGAATATAGCAGCAGTCGCGGAAAAAAAACCGGACGCGTGGTTAGAAGATTTTATAGTGCGCGATAACTGAGAAGTCAGCCAGTGAAGACTTATTGTGTGACTTCAAGACTTTGTGTGTGCTGTAGAACAGTTATACTGGCAGTGTGTAATTCACAGAGACTTGTATAGCTCCCGTGTTATAAATACGTGAAAACTATTGAGGGTAGAGTGAATAGAATAGTGTGTAGGATTTGTAAATTGTGTAAACCCACAACAGTGTTATAATTAATTGTAGCTACGACTTGTAGGTTGTTAAATAAACCAATTAACAATCCAAACGGCGTCTTCAGTAGCAGAACACGTTATAATAATTATGGAACGCTTTGTGCAAGTAGCATCGGATACAGCAGATCACAAATCCACTAATTTGCTTAGATATGTCTACGACACTTTCGTGGTTTGACCACATGGAACAGCAAGATTGCAGAAATTTCTTCACCACCCCAAAAACCTTAGACTTACCTTCATATTCATAATGGAAGTTGGAGCTAATGATACTCTACCATTCTTGGACGTCTTGATCATGAAGAGGGGTCATAAATTAGCCACGAAACTGTACAGGAAACCTACTCATAGAGGTCGTTATTTGCCCTTCAATTCCAACCACCACAACACGTGAAAAGCGCAGTCGTTCATAGTTGGATCAGTCGAGGAATAACATGTTCTGCTGCTTAATGGATATCCATAAGAATATGTTGACTCAATAATGAAGCCATCCAGCAGAAATCATCCTTCTTCAGATACAATATATCAGGGCATTGTCATTATCTCCTATGTTAGGGGTATATCTGAGAAACTCAAACGAATTGGAAACCTTTTCAAGGTCAGGACCATTTTCGAAACTAAACATGCCCTCTGTGCGACACTAATGAAATCTGGACTGGTTAGGGACGTTCAGCAGGCGATAGGTGTGGAGGTTTTTAATGTTTGTCTTAGCTCTCGCAGATAATGTGTGCTGTGCCTGGTTTATATATCCTTGTGTGTGTGTGTGTGTGTGTTGGTACTGGTGTCCGGAGATAGGGACTGGCTCTATCGATTGGGTCCAACTGAGTAGGTTTCACCTGAAGACGGAGAGAGAATTCAGTCTCCGAAAAGTTGTATATTTTAAATAAAAAACAGGACGATGAATAATGTTCAGAGGCACAATAACTATAGCAACGAAGGACATGTCAGCAATTTAGCTGCACCAGAAATTATGTTATGAAAACTAAGTGTTTGTTAATCAACAAATCTCATCATTGGTTTCCGTTGTGAGCTAACTGACTCCACATTTTCGAAACTCGTTTTAAATCTATTCCCTTCTATGCATTTCTATATTTGACGTACGGGGAACGATAATAATAAGTGCTACAGCCCTTAACAACATCGATTTCATCATAGAATTCTCGTTTAGTCTAACCTGAAATATAAAAAGAGGTAAAAGTGTTCCTCAAGCTTAATTACGCAACTCGCCATTAGGGCGTATGGAGCTGGAGTACAGCTTCACGTATTTTAACCTAGAAATTATTTGAAGGTCTCTTTCATGCCTTGGCCGTTTCATCCCTGGGCAAAAGTTCCCGGTGTCCATAAAACAGGAGGAAGGAGGGTGTTTCCCAGAGCCGGTCTGGACGTTGTGGCGAAGAGAAAAGTCTCCTTATTTTGCCGAGACTCGAATACCAATTCCTGCCTCGTTCAGCCTGTAAACTAGTTTCTATTCCGAGTGAGCTGACACGGCTCTGAGACTAAGAAATATTTTTCACTTTCCTGTAGAATAGTTTCCCTTCTGGGTTTTATTTCACACATGTGTCATCAGACCCAACCCTTGCGTTGTTACATTGCTTTCTTTGCGTTCTGCACAAAGAACTGTATTCCCAACAGTGGCTATCGCCTCATCATTAGAAGTCACGTACAATTCAATGAGCCTTCGTGACTGCCTCAGTTCCAGATCTTGGAAAATTTAATAACAGAGTCGGTTATGAAAGAACCTCTATCGTGTCCCAAGAGCCGTGATCGTCGTTTCGACGCAACAGCGGAAAGATAAAAAGTTCACGGCTCTGCAGAGCTGATACGTAGGAAGCGAGGAGGCTTGTGATGACCCTACGAGTTCACTACAAATGAAAATAGAATTTCTATTCCAATGAAGGGAGACCAGGAAGAGCGGAAGTTCATGAAATTTATAGAAACTATCCCTCGCTTTGGATTTAGGCTGGGGCCACAAGAGCGTACAAAATGCGTCCGTTGTAACGAACGTACTTAATAACAGACGTTGCTGAGGACACCACGCAGTTGCAGAATGTGGTGCGTAGTTTTTTTTTGTCTGCAATGGTGCCACAAGAAAGCGTAGCATTCGCCTCACTTGTTTATTTCTACAACGGACGTCACGACGTTCGTTACAACGGACACATTTTGTGCGCTCTTGTGGCCCCAGCCTTATACTGCATTTTCAGTAGAAGGTTCTGGATAACGGAAACTAGTTGGAAGTATCCAGTGGCGGGTTGTGAACCTCTACAGCGCAAAAGGTCAGAATCTTACTTTAAACCGGCCTAGAAACACACAAACACAGAAAAACGCACACACACAAACTAAACATCCATGCCCTGAGCGGGATTCGAACCCACGATCCCGGTTTCCAAGCGAGCGAAGACAGTACATACCTTCGACCGCTCGGCTACCGTGACCGGCCTAGAAATTATAGTTTGCTTCAGTATAATTATTTTAGGCCTTCTACAACTGGAAAAAACGGAGTTCCGGAGAGAAAAACAAATTATTCTATCTAACAGACCCATATTAGGTAGGCGGGATAGCGCAGTCGGTACAGCGGCTAGCTAGGGGCTGGACTATCGAGGACTCGGAGTTTAGTCCCGGTAGGATCAAGAATTTCTGTTCGCAACGTCGGCCAGGCCGGTTCTGGGCCCACCCAGCCTCTTAATTGGTACCGGGGGCTCTTTTCTCAGGGGTAAAGTGGCCGGGGAGTGAAGCTGAACACCCACCTCCAACTAGTTCTGAGGTCAAGAAAATATGTTTCTATATATGCACCTTCCATCCGCCTTCATGGAGTAGTGCTTAATTAGTTAGGCACAGGGACTGCGCCATCTTGAGTGGCAGGACGAGCTTGAGCGGATGTGCAAGAGAGCAAACGTGGCCCTGGAACGTTTTTCGAAGTATTCAGAATTTAATTACACAAAACGGAATATTTCATTATATCTCATTCGCTTGTTAACTTGAATAATAAGAATTCAGGTTTTAGAGATAAATTTTCAGAGACTGGTACCTTGTACTATATTGCTACAATCCAATTGCACTTCACTGGACGAGAATTGCAGTGTCCGCGCAGTCTAAGTCATGAAATGTCTTCGGCCGCTCGAACACTGGGATCATGGGTTCGAATTCCATTCGAGGCATGGATGTCTGTTTATGTTTATTCTGTGTTTGTATTAGGTAGCGGTCTTGCGACGGGGTGATCCCCCGTCCAAGGAGCCATACCGGCTGTGTTGTGATAAAGAAACTGAAGTGAAACGAAGCGTTTCAAGGCTCCAAGTGGGAGCAACAGTAGAAGAAGAGAACTGTCAGAATGCGAGTGTATGTATCACCCTATATAACCTTAATCATAGAATGAGGGTGTTTGAGAACAGAGTGTTGAGGAGAATATTTGGACCGAAGAGAGATGAAGTGACAGGAGGTTGGAGAAAACAGCATAATGAGGAGCTTCATAACTTGTTCTCTTCTCCAAGTATAATTAGAATGATCAAGTAAAGGAGAATGAGATGGGCAGGGTATGTAGCAAGAATGGGGTAGAAGAGGAATGCGTATAGGATATTGGTGGGAATGCCAGAAGGAAAGAGACTACTGGGAAGACCAAGGCGTAGGTGGATGGACAATATTTGAATGGATCTTAGAGATAGGATGGGATGGGATGGTATGGTATGGATTGGATAGATCGGGCTCAGGATAGGGACCAGTGGAAGGCTCTTGTGAACGCGGTAATGAGCCTTCGGGTTTCATAAAATGCTGGGAAATTCTTGAGTAGCTGCAGAATTGGCGGCTCCTCCAGAAGGGCTCAGCTCCATGAGTAAGTAAGTAAGTAAGTAATATAACCTTAATACAATGCATCCTGTTGTGTGCTATAAACAAGGTACATAAAATGTATATAAAAGTATGAAGTCTACACAACAACATTCTGCATTTAAAACCAAGTAGACAGTATCGTATCAGCATTTGTTTCTATTGACAAATGTTGATACGATAGTGTCTACTTTGTTTTAAATATAGATTATTGTGTAGACTGCATACTTTTGTATACATTTTATGCATCCTATATAACGTCTAATGCATGGAGGGAAGAGAATAACAAGTTGGAATGGGTATGGAAGGAAGAGCTCGTTACTTAATTTATGTTCATATCCCGGCATTGCCTCGAGGAGGAAAACTATGAGACCCAAAACGAAAATATCCCGAATATAAGGCCAGGCGCATTACCGCTTGAGTGATCTACCCGTTTCAAAATCTTCACATAAAAATTCTACGAGTTTCTAGATTGTTTTCCGAAAGACAAATGAAGCCGCTCAATATACACCGTGTTCCTGCCTTCAGGTTTCCGCAAAAACTTTCTGATTACTCAGACGCACACCTTTATCCAAACCGTGGTCCTACTGTGGCCACATCGGTTTCTTGCTGGTCTTGCAAGATGTAGCAACGACACAAACACAGCAGAAATCGTCTGAAATATGAGTAAATCTATCACACAACTTTATAGAAATGTACTCACAACAAAGTGGTCTTTTCCTTGTTTTATAGCTGCGACTACTGACTGGATTTAAACGAAAGCTAGAGTCGAAACTACACTAAAATGTATTAGGGCACATTATTCCAAGTTAAATAATACTTTGTGTGAGATTTTAGTCGAAATTTCGGAGCCGAGATAGCGCAGTCGGTATAGCGAATTACTACTGGCTGGACGGCCGATGTTTCGGAGTTCGAGTCCCCGTAGGGTCAAGTTCTCTTCTCCATGTCGTCCAAACCGGATCTGGGGTCCACCCAACGTCATATCCAATGGGTACCGGAGATAACGCGGCCGGGACGTGAAGCTGACCACTCAACTCCGGCTAGTGCCGAGGTCAAGAAAACGTGGATCTATACATCCACTCCCACCTACGCTTTCATGGTGTAGTGCTTAATTTGTTAAGCAAATGGACAACTTTACCTTTTTGTCAGTCAAATTTTGATAATTTTCACAGGCACGTCTAATAGTACAAGAAGACTGTGCTTATTTCAAAATACAGCTCTTGCTCTCATTGATATCTACAATTTTAATTTTATTACACTTTTCGTTATGGTGAATATATATGGAAACATAAGTACACATACAAAAAAAACTCAGTGGCCTGTAGTCCGCAAGCAAACTATACCGATCGAGCGATCGTCGCTTGTCGGCGAAGTTAGTGCCAACTTTAGAGGATAGAGAATGTCGCGTGGTCAGCACAACGAATCCTCACGGCCGTTAATCTCGGTTTTCTAGACCGAAGTATACATACGTATGTTGAGTCTATGTGTCTAAGGTTCTTTTTATGCAGGGACAGAAACTATGCGCTACTGCATTGGCTCTCCTCTATCGTAACAGTCTCTCAGTTTACTATTACAAAACTATTAGAGCTTCCGGCGATATTCGTAACACGTGACGGGGTCATGGAGCAGCAGGTAATTATGATGTGGTTATGTGGTATGTCTCATCACTTCATCCGACCAAATCCATTAACTGTGAGCAGAGCTAGAGGTTGTGTGAACCGATGTGAACACCCATGCTTTCAGTAGGTCTATTTATCAAACCAGTAACATATAACTAGTCACCTAATTAACTGCCTAAATACCTTACATCGCTTCAAACTCGTTGGCTGGAAGCCAGGCAAATAAATGAGTGGAATAATGGACTAATAAATTATCTACCTGACTAATTAATTATCTGAGTAACAGACATATTAAATAACAAGCTACGTACCTACCTGCATTTACGGTACCTGAATACGTGTACTAGAATACATGGTATTGATAGTTACCAGAAGCCAGCTACTGGCACCTATCCTGAACCTGATGAATCCGGTCCATAAAATTCCATTCCAATTTTTTAAGATCCATTTTAATATGATCTTCTCCATTTACTCCTGAATTCTACAAGTGTTCACTCTCCTTCAAGTTTTCCAATCAGATCTTAGAGAAGCAGAATGTGACATTAATAGGATTGAACTGGCTCGGATTAGGTATTATGACCGGTTTATATGATGATGGTGATTAATTTTTTGGTTCCATCAAAAGTTGGAAATTTATTGAAAAGCTGAGAATTTATTATCTTGTCAAGAAGGTCTCTGCCTCTTTTGTTGGCTACTTCCAAGTCGTGGTCATCCCATGCGGTCTTCTATCCAAATGTTTGTGTTCATTTCTATGTTCCATCCGCATCACAGTTTCCTGGAGTCCTTCATTACGGCGATTATCAAACGAGTCTTTGTGATATATATACATTTGCAAATTATATAGGGGGTGATGAAACGCAAACCATTACTGAAATGGCTGCGTTTACTCTGTGGAATAAAATCACGTGTCGAATTTAACTTACAATCGCAGTGAAACAGAACGCACACGGGAAAACACTAAATATTTTGTTGTTAGGAAGCTTGCGTTTGTAACGAAGAGCACTGTTCAAACATTCAAAACATTAACGCACCAGTGGGAGCAATTCGAATAGGTTTCAATGCTGTAACGGAAACTGACATTTGCTCTTTTCGATGCTCTGTTGAAACTCCACTGGATTAGGCAAAATTTAAGGTCATACAAATGTTTTCAAATTAGAGATATACGAGGGTCGTACTGAAAGTCAAGAGCAACAATTTTTTGTTAAGTAACATGCTTTATTATTGACAAACCAAATACACCACCTCAATCTACAGACCTTTCTTTATTTTTTCACGCAGCTGATCCTTAACAAATCCGAAAAGATGGTAATCGGAGGGTGCCAGATGAGAGCTATAGGGGGGTGTAGAAGAACTTCCCACCCCATTTTTGCAATTGCTTCCAATGTCAGGCGAGTGGCGTGGGGGCGAGCGTTGTCATGCAGGATGATGATGTTTCGTCCCAGACGTTTATCGTGCAATGCACGACGGAGCTTGTGCAGCGTCTGGACATAACGAGCAGCATTGATGGTTTGCTCAGGTCCGAGGAATTCGGCCAGAATAAAGCCCTCTGCATCCCAGAAGACTGTGCCCATCACCTTCGCAGCTGATGGCACTGTCTTTGCCTTCTTTTTTGATGGAGAATGCATCACCTGTCACAATACAGAGCAACAAATCATCGCCTTCGTGTCAATATCTCTGCAGCAGTTCTGAGGTGATGGCTTTTCGCTGACTTTTGTGGTCTTCGGTCACTAACCGCGGGACCCAACGAGCACAAACTTTCCTATAGCCTAAGCTTTCAATCATCTCCTGTACTGCACTGTGCCCTATTCCAAGTTTTCGGGCTATAGTGTCCACAGTCACACGCCTGTCATCTTGAATGATATCATCCACACTTTCATTGTTGCGTTCAGTTGAGGCTGTTCGAGGACGATCGCTCCGAAGCTCATCTTCGATGCTGGTGTTCCCTTCTTTAAAATGTTTCACCCATCTTCGAACACTGCTCGCACCCATGCACACACTTCCATAAGCACGCTGAAGTCTCTGGTGAATTTCTGCAGCAGGGATTTCCTCTTTCACAAGACATTCGATGACAGCACGTTGGAGAAACGACATATCGTTGTCGGCCATTTTGTTAGGAGTGATATTGTTCACGTGATGCAAGCTATTGACGTCACAAGCCACTCAAGGTTAACACAACAGCTGGTTGCACCTACCACCATACTCTCTTTCGTCTGCTGTTCCCAGGTTGCATGAAAAAAAAAGTTGCTCATGACTTTCGGTACGACCTACGTAGTAGTAGTAGTAGTAGTAGTAGTGATGGTGGTGGTGGTGGTGCATATAAGATACTGGTGGGGAAGCCAGAAGGAAAGAGACCACAAGGAAGACCAAGGCGTAGGTGGGTGGACAATATTAAAATGGACATTAGAGAGATAGGATGGGATGGTATGGATTGGATTGATCTGGCACAGGATAAGGACCAGTGGAGGGTTCTTGTAAACACGGTAATGAACCTTTGGGTTCCATAAAGTTCTGAGAAATTCTTGAGTAGTTGCAGATTTGGCCTCTCCTCAAGAAGGGCTCAGTTCCATAAGTAAGTATATAGGAACAAACAAATTCCAAACATGTAAGATTTGAGATTCGAAACAGTAGCATGAAAATGTGCTCATATTTAACAAATTTTGAGGTTTGTTCCACTCGCCTACCTAAGAATATGTAGCATGTACTATCCTCCAATGAACAGAAGGCGAGATTAAGAATCGCCCGCGTGTAGAGCACAAGCTGAAAACATTTCCATAATTTTCGGGCGACCATTTTTTTATTGCTAGTGGGGTGGGACTAAATCCCTTGTGCTGCGGCCACTTCTGGCCTATTGTACCAGCCCCAGATGATAGGTGAGGGTAATTGTGGAGCAATTGGTGGGATGAAGATTGGCAGGGGAAACCGAATTACTCGGGAGAAAACCTGCCCCAGCACCACTTTGTCCACCACAAATCCCATTTGACCAGACTCGGGATCGAACCCGGGCCGCCGCGATGGGAAGCCAGCGACTAACCGCTTGAGGTATGGCGCGGCCCCTCGGGCGACACTTACTGTGACTCTTAGTACACTGAAGCTTAATGTGTTCTTAAATGAATAGTAGAATTGGGAAAGTAGTCCAGTTATGCTCACATATAACCTTATCCTCTCTCTGTTGAAACAGATAATCATACGCTGAAATCAACTACAAAGAGAATTCTGATTCTTAACGTAATTTCATATAGGGCTTATTTATCTGTATACAGTCTCGTAATATTCATACGAAAGATCGTAGCTGCGTTACTACTTCAGAATAAAGAATGAATCTCCCATGATTTCGAGCGAATATTCTTTTCTGTTCGCCAATATAATCAGGACTGACACAATGATAATGCAATGCTGTTTAACAAAACAAAATCCTCCATTCTTCACCCGAGGTATGTTTGTTTCCTTTGTAATTATCGCAGTATTACAGTCGCTAGGTCTGTAAAGAAGAAAACAATTAAGAGAAATAAATCAAATGATGCTTCTATAAATAAAGATACGACTTCATATGAGGATTCCAACCGGTAAAGCGTGGCTCTAAGGATCATGTCTGCCGTACATATTGGAATAAATTTCGTAATATCCTAAAGTGTACTCCATTAAATCCGCGACGGGAAACAGAAGCAGTGTAGGCCTACATATGCTAGGCATCAGTCGCTGCTCCCATCATTCTTAACATTTATGGCTCAACTTCTACGGTCCCTGCTCATCACAGTGGCCGCGCCGTCTAAGGCAGTGGTTCTCAACTGCTGGACCGCGGCCCGGTACAAGGCCCTCGCCTTATAATTTAACGGGCCGCGGTCTCATGAACGTTGAGAACCACTGGTATAAGGCATGAACCGTCTTCGGTTGCTCGAACGCTGGGATTGTCGGTTCGAATCCCACTCAAGGCATGGATGTCTGTAGGTGTTTATTCTGTGTTTGTGTTGTTGTGTGTAGGTATCGGCCTTGCTACGGGCTGATTCTCCCGTCCAAGGAGTCCTACCATGTGTGTATAGGATTAAGAAACTGAAAAAGCGGTCCTTCGCTGCAATTTAAGGGCGATTTTTCTAATTGAGATTTGTGTAATTTTCCTCTGTTATTCAAAGGAGAAATCATGGTACTACCGTAAACGCTGGGATAACAGCGGAACTTCCTCTCGTCCATCTCATCATTCACATAGCACACAACAGCAGAACTTCCTCTCGTCCATCTCATCATTCACATAGCACACAACAGCAGAACTTCCTCTCGTCCATCTCATCATTCACATAGCACACAACAGCAGAACTAGAAATGCAACCCAAATTTTCCCACGTACAGTACATGTTCCTACTCCCTAAACTGACGACATTAGGGTCTGCGCGTATGCTCGCGCGCGTGCTAATGCCTGTTGCGCCTCATTAAATTTGTGAGAGGTTACAATTGGATATGAAGACACAATGCAACAGGAGACATGTCATGTAACCATGACAACTACACTGTATGAAGCATTCTCTCCACATCGGGTCATAGGCTGCAATGATATTATTCTAAATCAGCTTTCTTCTTGATTATTATTATTATTATTATTATTATTATTATTAGAGGGGTGGGTTTCCCCATGCACTTAGACCACTTATTGGTCCATTGTGCCTCCCCCTCTAATTTCTACTGTCGCCATACCCTGGTGCGTGCTATCAGCCCCGTACAGCTAACGAGGTCGGCCGTCGGTACCTGATATTTCCCCCATCTACCAGAGGCATTGGAAACTACTTGGGCGGGAAATTGTTGCCTAATTTTGCTCAGAGGTCTCCTAGAAACATGAGGTTCTTTTACGTGCCGTAAATCTACGACACGGGACCCACGGCTTAAAGTCCCTCCCGGACGACTTGTTCCCTGAATTTTTCCTCCCTTAAAAATTCCACGACCTCCGCCGGGTTTGAACCCGCGTACCTTGAGTCATGAGGTGGGAACGTTACCCCTAGACTACGGAGGCCGCTCTTCTTGGGTATATCTCTTACTGTTTTTTAATACCCATTCCTTTTTCTTTAAGTCGCTTAGTGGGGGGTGGACTCCGACTGGGTCCACTCTGCACGGTGGCCACTGATTTGCCTATTGTAGCCTGCCCCGTGTAATTATGATGTTGGAGAATTTGGTGGAATGAAGATTGGAAGGGGAAACCGAAGTACGCAGAGAAAACCCGCCCCAGCGCCACTTTGTCCGCTACAAATCCCACTTGACCAGATCCGGAATCGAACCAGGGCCGTCCAGGTGGGAAGTCAGCGACTAATCGCTTGAGCTACGGCGCGGCCTTCGCCTCTTGTTAGAGTGCAACCGCGATTTAATGACCCTTTACCCCGCTGGCGTATAATGCAGCAATCCCCAGCTCGGCTGGAGGAATATAGCACTGCTGTCAAATCTTCATTAAAATTCCAAACGAATAGTGCAGTCGAAAGCTTGCAGCGTTCAAGGTACATACCATTACGTTTAACGGAGTAGTGCTAGCAACCAACACACATAGCAACGCCCCTAGCCAACACGTAGCTGTCGGCCAATACTATTTCGAGGTGGAAAGCGCTGAGCGTTGATATGACATATAATTGCATATTTGCTGGACTGTGACAGTTTGGTGTAGCCGTGAGCATCTGCCTTGTAGCTGCGGAATGAGTAGGTTTGTCCGTTTGTCTTTTATTGGTCTTCCTTGGAGAAAGGACACTTTTTTAAATAGGCGGTGACCTCTGCCTTCAGTAGCTTTTCCTGCTCTTGTGAGTAGATAGGGTCGTCCTCTCTTTCCAGTTATTACACAGCGCCGAAACGACTGAATCTTGGACATACATCGCCATACAGAAGGGAAGAACGTCATGAAGCAGGGTTTCCAGCAGTAAATACGAGCTACTGGCCTTTGTTCTCAATGCAGTGGGACTGTTTGCTTGGACCGTGCCCAGAATGTTACAAAATAAATACAGCGACTAAAGACACTACTGACAACAAATAGAGTTCCTCAATGCATATTTTCAGAGGAGCTGTTGATTTTTAGAATGCCGTTGCAAGATCGCTATGCGAAATCTATGTGTGTGAGGGTTATTTAATTCAGAACGGAGCATAAGTCAGCAATTCTAATAAATGAGTAAGTAAAAGTAAGTAAAGGTGTTGGTACAATAGGCCAGAAGCGGCCTCAGTACAAGGGACCCCACGCCACTAGCAATAAAAAAAGAAAGTAAAGGTACCCATGGTACAGGCAGTGGAGGCATATAGGGTTGTGAGATATTGAGGTTCCCACATTTTCTGGACAATCGGCTAATAGATGGCGGTAAGGTTGTCAGCCTTACGCGCCGGCCGCCCTTTACCCTCAAGAATATTCCTGGCATTCATTTCTGTTAGAGGCTGGATCAAACCCAGGGCCATAGTGCGGTTGGAAAAATTAGGTAAATTGAAAAAATCAACCTCATCGGGATTCGATCCCCCGACCTTCCTGCTTGTAGCATAGTGACTCAACCAACTGTGCTACAGCGTGCCCTCAGCAATCCTAATTACAAGTGTTTATTAAAAGTTACATTTGATAGTGCTACTTGAAATTAATTTCAATTGAAAGTGTACTAATCACGTTAAAACATTGCACTGCCTGCCATCATGTGTTCATTTATAAAATGATATAAAATGTGTGTTCGTCGTTGTTCAATAATAAATTTATATATTAAAAAAAAGATCTTAACAAATTTTAATATATAACACACATTTTATATCATTTTATAAATGGACACTTGATGGCAGGCAGTGCAATGGTTTAACGTGATTAATACACCCGAGGATGGCAGAATGATGCCGAAACATGCAGTGTGAAGTGACAAGTGAAATTGTATGCACTAAAAGACGGTTAATATATACACATTATGGATACGAATAAGTGCAACAGGACGCTAAAATACAACATTATTCTTTTGAAGGTATAACAACACCAATCAGCAGTCAGGTGTTGTAAAAATATATCAGTTTGTTCATTAGACCGGTACCGAAGTAATATATAATCTATAGTACAAATGATGTTCCTGATCCTTATCCGTCGTCCTGTCTTTATCTAAAAACACAGTTCTGTTTATTGCTCAAAACACTACGTTTCGGAGGCTGGATTCTCTCTCCGTCTTCAGGTGGAACCCACTTAGATTGGCCCAACCGACAGAGCTACTCTCAGTATTTACCATCTTGTATAATAGTTTCTGCTTGTTTTTCGTTTAACAAGGAATCACCCTGTAGAGCGCTTGTGCGGAAATTTCGTTTCACCCTGTACAATAACTCACAAGTGTCCACTGAGACAGTAACTCTAAAAATGTAGCAGTTTGCATTCTTCTGTTCATTGTCAAACCTGAACAATTGCACCACAACAAAGCTTCTTTCCCTGAAGTGACATTTTACAATAATGTATACTTTAGTATTACAGTAACTGTTACTGGAAGCTCTCAAGAATCTAAACATTTTTTCCCACACGTTTATTATACTTTTTTCCCCTTGGCACTACAGCCCCAGTGGGCCTAAGCCTACCTCCATGAACTTCTCCGTTCACTTCGGTTTTTCTAGATCTTACACATTCGGTAGGACTCCTTGGGCGGGTGATCAGCTCGTCGCAAGGCCTCTACCTGTACACAAACACATGAAAACGCACACACACACAAACTAAACATCCATGCACTGAGTGGGATTCGAACCCACGATCCCGGTTTCCTAGCGAGCGAAGACAGTACATGCCATTTATTATACATACTCTGCAGAATCTGCAACAGATTTATGCGTTCAATAAGTACTGTCTCGTAAATGAGTTATGCCCAGTGGCGTTAACTCACGTACCATTTTTTTTTTTCACATTTTAATTCTTGTATTTGGGTTTTATTCAGATCTGTCTGGTATAGTTAGGACCATTATATGTATACAGTGGCCGTCCTGTAGTGCACACAATTTCACCTGTCACTTCACAACATGTTTCGGCAACACAGTGCCATCATCAGGTGTCCCAACTACGTCAATCTATTGCATTGCTTGCCCTCATATATTTTCATAAACCATTTAAAAAGTATTTAAAAAGTCCGTATTTGTCAACTATGATAAATTTACACTCAATCAATACGAAGACACACACACATCCAACATTACAACACTCGCAGCTAAGAAGGGAACACACATCACAAGACGCGGTTTACACAGAAAATAAGAAAAACGACCCCGTAGTGAACGAACCACATACAAGTTTTAATTAAGACAAATAAGCTGAATTATCTTAACAAGTTTTAGCGAGTGTAAATTTATCATAGTTGACAAATACGGACTTTTTAAATACTTGTTAAATGGTTTGTGAAAACATATGAGGGCAAGCAATGCAATAGATTGACGTAGTTGGGACACCTGATGATGGCACTGTGTTGCCGAAACATGTGAAGTGACAGGTGAAATTGTGTGCACTACAGGACGGCCACTGTATGGATGAAAATCAGTGCAACATGACGCTAAAATATAAAATTAGAGTTAGGACGGTATATCTTTTCAGTCTGTATGTAGTTTCGCGATTATCTAGTAGGTTCACTGCTTGTGCATTGGTGTGGTTTTATAATTTTCTTAAGTATCTGCTATTCCACTTTTATTTCAATGAGCAGTGCGTTCATTTCTAGATCGTCATGGACCTTGTGATTGTTTAAATATTTATGCTTTATTAATAATATTATATAAAACAATTTTAGTGCTGTATAATTTGAGGCTCTCATAGCAGTGGTTATGAAGAGGGCTGAATATGGAGGCGACTTGTTCCTCCGAAACTTCGACTGACTTTTTTTCATACTACACGATGTTATATTCTAGAAGACAGAGTTAGTTTTATTAGCATAGATGTGATTATGTTGCAGTCTTAATGAGGAGTTTATGCTTGTAATGTGGGGAAGTTTTTGTATAGGTGAATTTTGTGTGACTGAAATAAAAGTTAATTTCGAGATTTCACGTCCCAGCCGTGTGATCGTGAAGCTCTACCAGTGGGACGCGTCCCAACAGTTCAGAAACACTCCACTAAGAGAATAAAACTAGACAAACTGTAGAATTCGTAAACCATATTCAATAAAATATATCTTCTCCCACCTTGCTGGCTTGGCCCCGCTGGCCTGTTCCCATTCAGAATTAATTTTGAAATTATAAATCTCAGTTACTTGAACGGTCGTAAGCTTGACCATCGCCAAATTTAAGCCTCTTATATATTAAGAACTAAGCTCTAAACTTTGCTCCGCTTATAACTCATCGGCACGGACCACCGTAGAAAATACCTTTTCCAACATCACCTCTTTTGTCGCGTGTTGATTCGTTGCCGTGGAGACTCTGCTCAAATCGTTTCCGTGGGAAAGTGTTTTGTTTGCAAAGCGCGTTACCCAGTAATAGCTCTGGCATATTTGCTTATCTCGCTGCCGTTACATAGTAACGGTTCTACACGCTAAAATATCATTGATTCTATGGAAAGATTAGTTGGTCGAGGCACTGTGCTACAAGCCGGAAGGTTGCGGTTTCGATTCCGATAAGGTCATTGTGTTTTTTTTGTTTTTTTCTTCAATGGACCTAATGCTTCCAGCAGCACTGTGGTCCTGTGTGGTCGACTCAGTCTCTAACAGAAATGAGTACCAGGAATCTTCCTGGCGCAAAAGGGCAGCCGTCGCGTGAGACTAACAACCTCACCGCCATCTGTAAGCCGATTGTCTAGAAAATGTGGAAGCCTCGACGTTTCACAACCCTATGGGCCTCCACGGCCTGTTATAGGAATAGCTTCACTCTTTTTTAAATAGAAGCCAAACATGAGTTAGCTCTCAGTAATATGGTGGGTATACCAAAATTTTAAAAATCCGTCGACTGGTTCAGAAGTTTTTAGAACAGCCACGAATGTGGTGATGTCACAAGCCCATCTTAGCTTACAGAATAAGGGAACTGAGTGCGCTCCACGAACTGAGAACCACTAAGGTAGCATATGAATGGAGCTTGCCTGGTTATTGCATGTAGCTCGAGTCCCTTTTCTGGGCAACTTGCTCTGCGAGGGACGAGTCCTAGCGGAAATGAGAGCTTTTATTGCCGAAACTGATAACAGAACTCTCGAATACAAATAGTATTTTGTTCGGTCAGCTACAGTAATTATCTACTGGCAGTCGCTGTGTGTTCTTATATTCAGTGAGTGTATTGATTTAGAAGGTGTTTCTTTTCCAGTAACACGAAAGTATACTTACTTATTCATGGAGCTGAGCCCTTCTGGAGAAGCCGCCAATTCTGCAGCTACTCAAGAATTTCCCAGCATTTTATGGAACCCGAAGGTTCATTACCGTGTTCACAAGAGCCCTCCACTGGTCCCTATCCTGAGCCAGATCAATCCAATCCATACCATCCCATCCTATCTCTCTAAGATCCATTTTAATATTGTCCATCCACCTACGCCTTGGGATTCCCAGCGGTCTTTTTCCTTCTGGCTTTTCCACCAATTTCCTATATGCATTCCTCGTCTCCCCCATTCGTGCTATATGCCCTGCCCACACCATCCTCCATGACTTGATCATTCTAATTATACTAGGAGAAGAGTACAAGTTATGAAGCTGCTCATTATGCAGTTTTCTCCAAACAAGAAAGTATGTTATACATTTTAAACGCTCTTAACATTCCGCTTTTCTGTGACTGGAGTGTCAAAGCTGGACTCGGATCCCGCTCTTCCAATTAAATTCTAATTTAAATATGTCGACAGTGAAGGGTTCGTTCAGAAAGAAGAGGAATTAATGGAATATCAAACGATCAACGCTGAGTTCAGCCCTAAACGAACCAAAGTCACATTCAAGAATTATGGAGACTGTACACAATGATACTGTGACTATAACAGCGTCTGGATCAAAATTTTATGCCCTTCTAGCACCAAAATTTCCCTTATCCGAGGCAAAGATGAAATAGCTTAAAATAGGGCCAAAAGTATCTTTGTAATGGCTAATTCTGATGTTATTTTATGACGATTTCTCAAATGCAGTGGTTCTGTAGAGTCGAACGAATTGGCAGGATGCGAAATTTGTTGTCTTCACGGCTATTACATCGAAAAGTACTATCTTCTGGGATGTGACGCAGTATAGTGTGGTAGAGTGTTATTGGCATTTAGAAGAAACTTGCTGCTGCTATCTTCAGGGTAGAATAGTGGTGATTCTCTACACGTCTTCCCGGAATATGGAGGCAATACATTTCTACGAAAACGTCGGTAAAGATTTACCACACTAAACGGCGTCACATCACAGCCAACAGGTAATCTTTGTAACAGGCACGCGTCTGAGAAGTGCAAGAAAATGGAGTTTGCTGCAAGGTATAATTCTGGCGTTGATCTAGAAAAGATTTATGGGAAAATGTGAAAGAGCTCAGTCAGGACAGATTCGAACCGAAAATCTCCAAAAATAAAATCAACACACAATGACTTTTATCATCCTGGCGGGCAGTACACCTACACAATGTACTGAATTTCAAGGCTCAGTGGAAGCTTATACCGACGGAGTGATTTTCTGGCTGACATAGGATGATATGACAGCCGAAAGCCTCAGTATCATAGAAATCGATGTCTTCCAACGGGGCGGAACCATCAGATAGTGAAATTCAATTCGCATTGCGGACCCAACTTCGTTGAAAGTCATGTTAACATTACCGCAAGAGCCGAGGAATATATCCGTTCTGAACTAAGTTACGAATGTGAGGCACTATACTCGTATAACGAGGAGTTTCGAGGTTTATGTAGCCATTTAACATTATTATCGTGTTTCACTGAACAAAGTTAGAAACGTTAGAGAGACAGAACATATACCAAATTACTGAAAAAGTGCAATTTATTCCGATATAAAACTCTACCTCTTCATGATGCTAACAAGATGCGCACATGCATTAAACCGAATCTGGAGCGAACCCTATTTGTTTCTCTTTCTTTTACGATTTACAACTGTAGTTATTACACAGGCGAGAGATGCAGCACTCGTGGCGGAAAACAATGCACGTAGCTTTTTACTGAGGATCTTAAGGGAAGCGACTACTTGCGGGAGCTATGAGGAGATAGACTTGAAATTAGACTTACAGAAATGGGTTGTGAAAACACAGTAAGGTCCAAATCTAAGTGACATGTCCCTTAACGGGACTTTGAGTGCGGATTTTCCCGGTCAGAGAAGTTGCATTAACTGGGGAGCATTTTATGGAACTTCGGACTCGAGCACGGGCGATGTTATGACCATGAGCAAAATGTTGTCATAATAAAGGCTCGCTTTGTGCCCATACTCTTATTTGATACAGGTCTTACTTACTTACTTAGTCACTCATGGAGCTGAGCCCTTCTGGAGGAGCCGCTAATCCTACAGCTACTCAAGAATTTCCCAGCATTTTATGGAACCCGAAGGTTCATTACCGTGTTCACAAGACCCCTCCACTGGTCCCTATCCTGAGCCAGATCAATCCAATCCATACCATCCCATTCTATCTCTCTAAGATCCATTTTTGCCCTATACAAACTTCGAATATTCCAAGTGCCAAATCTCGTATTCATTTTCTTTAGCTTAGGTCGTTTATTCAAGAAATCCGTCCAGGTCCGAGGCTTCGCGTTCATTTTCGTAATATAATGATTCTTTACGGTGAGGAGTTGTTAGCCCCACACCCAACCCCCTAACTGGAGGACCGCCCCTTGTCGGCTGTCAATATGTTCACAGCTTCCCTCCAAAGCTGGAGGGCGTCTCCTCCATCCGCAACCTGAGGACGCGCCATGCCGTGGCGACAAGAGACCCGCGTAACATGGACTTGATACAGGCCTGCTCATTAAAACTGTCTCTTCTCATAGTGAACGGGTGCAGTTTACTGACAGTTACGCACATAACAGAACGGCGTCTATTTTTTATCCAGACATATCTTCTAAAGAAGTCCTAAAAGCCATTTGTGTACTTGAGTTTCCACGGCGTTATCCAGAGGCTACACGGCCATTAAGAAAGTGTGTTCTGAAACTCTTTAACAAGTGGCGAGAAAAGGTTCCGTTCTTGACGAAAATAAATGGTGTCCAAAGGTTGCTCTCACAGAACAGAGACTTGAGAGCCTTCGAGCGAAAACTGAAACGAGTCCATGAAACCCGTCAGGTCGTCTGGAGCAAAGAAGTGAAATATTGAAGAGATCCGTTCTGAGAAGTATCAGAGTTCTTACGCTTCAGTCTTACAAAATGCCATTGGTCCAGAAGCTGATTCCTGTGAATACAGTTGCATGCACACGCTCTTGTCGTTGGATGTTAACAGTCTGCTCCTGACGGAATCCACGGCTTCTCTTCTTGAGCTACGAAGCTGTGTTTCATCTCAGTGACTTTGTGAATGAACAGACCACCAGTCACTTGAACACCGAAAATCTCCATACAACACATGAATTCCCACCTGAAGTCCAAAAGGTGGTGGCCGAAGAATATTTTAGACTTTTTTTATATTATTTCTTATTTCATTAATTGTGAACTCGAATCGTTAAGTGGAAAATATTTGGAAACAGTTCTTTCAAATGCTCACTGAAGAAGTAAAGCTATGCGCGTATATTTCCGGTAGTGTAATCCAACAGCCCACGCATACACAACTCTGCAGAGGCCCTTCGGGAAAGTTTTAGTGAAAGCATAATTAGCCGGGTAGTATGGCTGCCTCGTTCGCCAGATTTGAATGTGTGCGATTTTTGTGTGTGGGGAAACTGGAAGAAAAAGCGTAGGAACACTTCATACGCTCTAGAGGCTCTCCAGAATGAAGTTAGGAGTGTAATACGCTGCAGCGGATGTCCCAGAATTTATTACGTATATGTGTTCGGGTGCGAACGGGCACCTTTTTGTGTGGCTTTTTAACATACAAGTGAGAAAGACAAAAAACTTATCATAATGTTAACCCAGAACTTACGCCAGTGTGTAAGGATCGTAGAGAACTCCCTGCTAAAATATTGGCTGTGCCCGGAAAAATTCTCACTCGAACCCCCGTTAAATGCAGGTCACTTAAGTTTGTACTCCACTGCATAAATTGTATTGAACTGAAGAACGCCGTCTTCTGGGATGTGGCGCCTTGTAGATCTTGTGTTAACCGACGTTTTGGAGGAACGTATCGCCTCCATTTTCAGGGTTGAAAAATCCGCGAGCGAGGAACCAGCGTGAACATGTGGCTGAAGACTGCATTCTTCATAGTCACCGCCGCGAAAAAACCCCTCAAATCTTACATGTATTGAACTGTCTCAGAGTACAGTACAATTGTAGGCCTTTGGATTTCGTAAACACATTCACTTTTTTAACCGTCTGGATAACTTCCTCAGGGAAATTAAAGTTATGAAGTTATGTAAAAGAGTGAGAGATAATGACAGTTAACGATTGTAGGTGGCTGAACAGGAGAATTCGGGTAGCAAGATATCTAAAAACGAAGAGTATACTTCGTAAACACAGCAAACAGTGAGAAGGCACGCGAAAGCGAAAAATAAATATGTAACCATATAGGGGACTGTTCCCTGGAACTGGGTACAAATTAAAGCCCCTTTCCTTGGTGATTCACAATCCTTTACAACCTTACTGGCTAGTATTTGTGACCTTTCTGTCGGGTTATCCAGTAAGCAGCAACAGGATTGCGTCGTCACAGACGATGTCCAGCTCAGTTGCCAAGCAACAAAGCTCCGTTGTCATTAAATGTCAGTTTACTGTTAACTGGCATAACACTGTAGCCCTTACTGGAGGTGGAGTTTGACCGCACGGGTAGCAAAGACCCCAAAGCAAGGCCGGTGCAGCAAAGTAGTGTGTGCGCTCAGTTAAATATTTGGCGTTGATTCGATTTGGCTGTGCAGTGGTTCGCTCCAACGCTCCTCGCTTCTTGTGTGAGTTGCAGAGAGCTAATATTGGAACTTCCACATCTTGTGGTTTTTATATTATCACCGCCTGGACAAGCCTGTTTTCAATAATCAATCTTCTGTATGCTAGATAACGAATACTATATCAGTTTGGAAACATCTCGCGTGTCTGTTCGTAACCTTGCCATCAGTTTTCAGCTGGCGTAGATTTAACCAGACACTAATCACTTCATTAATATTTATAAGAACCTCTCACTTCGTATCAGATTACTACATTTTCTCTGCCATGTCGGCGTATCAATGTCATATAAAACATTTTTATTATAACACAAACATAAATGCATATAATTTAGCGGCCTCCGTAGTCTAGAGGTAACGTTCCCACCTCATGACTCATGGTACGCGGGTTCAAATACCCGGCGGAGGTCGTCGAATTTTTTAAGGGCGGAAAAATTCAGGGAACAAGTCCTCCGGGACTGTGTCCCGTGTCGTAACTTTACGGCACGTAAAAGAACCTCATATCCCCAAATGGGATCACTGAGCCAAAATTCCAGGACGTTTCCCGCCCAACAATAGTCTCTAAGGCCTCTGATAGATGGGGGAAGCATTATAGACACCGCTAAGCAAGCGGCCGAACTCGCTTGCTCGGCGGGACTGATGGTACGCACCATTTATCGGTAGGGTATAGAGACTGGTAGAATATCATAGAGGGAAGCACAATAGATCAAACTGGCCGCGGTGCATGGGGAAACCCACCCTCTCTAAATAACAAATAACATAATGCATATAATTTTCATTTCGAGCATGGGGTGGGATCGCCAAGTTTTAAAAATCAACCAACAAACGTAGATTTATCAGTACATATAAAAATCTACTGTATTTGTAGCCTACATTCTGTTCCTATGAGAAGAAAACAAGCTCATGCGATAACGGCGTTGTCTGTGGGCATGTTTCTGTATGTCCCCCGAACTTGTGAACTGGGATTGCCATTAGAACCACATAATTCAGGATCCTGAAACCATGTACAGTAATAAATCTTCGAAAATTACACAACAATTGAAGATATGTATACAGATATACAGAGATACAAATGTAGATATACACATAATTTTTCTCTTGAGGATCTGAAACTACAAGCTACACAGCTATGCGGACACGTCATTTCGCTTTGCATTCGAAGGCGACAACTAACGAGTAGAACTACTGGACGTTGTGAAAGTTTGAAGTTACAACTGTAGGGCTAGAGATATGTTCAGTATGAAAGTAGGATAACTTTACGAGTTCTACTCTGAAATTCTTGTCTCCATCTCATCAGTATTGGTCTCATCATACAGCGTATCTGTTCTCATGTTGTTCCAGATGCAATCCACCGAATTTCACGGGATCGAGTTGCAGGAACCGATGTACACTGCTACATAAGTAAGTTTTTAACAGTTTACATATTTCGACTTCTACGCTCAATAATACCGGATATTCAGGGTTTATAAATTATAATGAGGGGCTATGCTACAAGCCGGAAGTTCGCGGGTTCAAGTCCCGATGAGGTCTTTGGATTTTTTTCAGTTGACCTAATCCTTCCAGCCGCACTAGACCCTGGGGTTTACTCAGCCTCTAACAGAAATGAGTACCAGGAATTAATTAAATAATTTTCTTGGGGAGTAAAGCGCGGCCGGCGCGTAAGGCTGACAACCTTACCGCCATCTTTGAGCCGATTGTCTAGATAATGTGGGACCCTCAACGTCTCACAACCCTATGGGCCTTCACGGCCTGGTACAGGGATACCTTTACATTTTTACTTTACTATTATAATATTGTAAATGATAATACACTTTTCATGTGCACAATTGTTAACGTTAAGTATCCATTGAAACGTATATATATTGATATATATATATCAATAAATATATCGTATTTAAGCACTGTTGGACCTACACGGAAACCTTCGGAACACATTAACGGTGTAAGATGGGGAATTACTGTATTGAGCGAGGAATAATACCTCAACCTTCCCTCCTGGTAATTAGATGGACGTATGTTACGTATATTCCAGCCTTGCCAAATGCAGACATCTCGGGACTAGTTATTGACAGGTTGGCTGTTATGGTCGTCACTTAAACGCAGATATCCAAGCAGGCAGAATTATTATGTAATTGCCTACTACAGCAGACATATTGCAGTTATTAATATGATGAAGCTGTTCTGTTTGAAAATATATTAAAGAAGGTAAGGAGGTCTGATCAAATGGCTTAGGGAGAAGGAAATCGAAACGCGAGAGAATTTCTCGAAATGTAAGGAAGATATTGGGGGGAGGGAATCGTAAGCTATTTTTTATTGCAAACTTGAGTTTTCTCCGAACTGTGGAATGATTATGTGAACTGGAGAGGGAGATATGCCTATTTTAAGGTACTGTCGAAATACTACTTGGGAGAATGAGGGAAAAATCTAAAATCCTTAGATAAAATATCCACTACTCTGATCGAGATTCGAACCACGCACTATACGTCCTGAATGCAAATCGGAGGTTTTATCTTTCTGCTTGATGAACGAGACGTGTGTGAGAGGGAATTACCGAGATGGTTCTTACGGAAATATGTTTTTGTTATATGGAAGGGGATTAAATTGGTTCACAGTTCGTTGTAATGAAGAGATTTTGCTGTTGGTGGTGTTGAATCTTGTGGCTCTGTGACCAAAGAGACAAGAGGAGAAACAGAGCTCGTCTTGCACTTAACTGTTGATGAAGAGAGATGTCGAGCATTAAGTTGTTTCCGTCGCAAATACTGTCTTGCTCTGCCAACAGTACACATCACTGTTGCGTCTGTATAAATAAACGTGTGGCTTCAGTGCCGTGCATGTATGTGGAAGAATGTAGTTTCTCTTGTTTCTTCGATTTCCGACGGCTGAGAGATATGGGAAACATCAGCTACTCTTCCGAGCTCGCTTGATGTCGTAAAGGAACCACAGTCATTCGTTTTATTTCCGTGTCTGGCAACGAAATTATCACAAGTAGTACTGGATCTTCCATCTAAAATAAATACTTATTGACTAGGGGCTCCGCTTCGTGTACTCAGGATCTTCAAATAATAACATCAAACAAACAAACTCCGTGGTTTCAGTCCGCAAGCGAACTATACCGACCGAGCGACTGCCTCTTGTCAGCGAAGTTCGTGCCAACTTTTGCGGATAGATGGTGTCGCGTGGTCAGCGCAACGGATCCCCACTGCCGTTAATTTCGGTTTTCTAGACCGAAATGATAACATCCCACATTAAACATATAGAAAAATTCACGTTTCAAGAAACTCCTCTAAATAAATATTTTTAAGGATAGGAACAACAGTTGACGACAGAGAGGCCATTATTGGCAGTCCTTGTATCGAAAAATTAGTACTATTTGCAAGCAGCTCATGCGACTGTTGATGGAGAGACTATTATTGACAATCTGTCTATTGAAAAATTAGTAGACTACTTGCAACTCGTGCGTGCCGCGATATGTCGGCATATTCTGCTGCTATCTCACACAGAACAATTTCATTGTACAGAAAGAAATGAACCCGTGTTCGATGTCTGTTGTGGGTTAGAGTCCCGTCTCGTGTGCATGATTGCCTGTGCGCATCTGCTAAATATGCAAGTAAACACTCGATTATATGAAACTGAAAAATGGCGTCTCTATGATAACATATTACGAACATGTCTACACATTTTCTATTAAATATACTTTAATGGCTCGCTTTCACTGTGCTATTGTTAGTGGGGGGGACTAAGTCCCTTGTACTGCGGCCACTTCTGGCCTATTGTACCAGCCCCAGATGATAGGTGAGGGTGATTGTGGAGCAATTGGTGGAATAAAGATTGGCAGGGGAAACCGAAGTACTCGGAAAAAATCTGCTCCAGCGCCACTTTGTCCACCAAAAATCCCACTTCACTAGACCCGGGCTCGAACCCGGACCACCGCGATGGGAAGCCAGCGACTAACCGCTTGAGCTATGGCGCGGCTCTTTACTGTGCTGTAGTATCAATGATACATATGTAATGGCCGTCTTGTAGTGCACTCAATTTCATATGTCGCTTCTTACTACATGTTTCGGCAACATAGTGCCGATGATTTCAACGCTTGCAGCCAAAAAGGAAGGACACATCACAGACACAGTACACACAGAAACGACTCTCATAGCGGACGAACCATACTATACGCGAGTTTGAATTTAGACATATAGATGAATAATTTTAACAAGTTTTAGTACAGTAGAACTTGGTTATAACGTCACCAAAGGGACCTAAAAATAGTGTCGTTATAAACGAATGTCGTTGTAACCGAAATGGGCACTTCCACGGTAGCCTCATGTTAGTCACGTACAAATCTACCAAAAAAACCGAGTTAAAATGTTGCATTTTTTAGTGAAATACATAGTTAAGTACAGACTAACGTAACATTAACGTGGAATTGCCCAAATGTGTAATATCAAAGACATATTACAGCGCTTTTCGCTGACAATACACACCGCACTAATACTGTATATTAAAGGTAGGCCTACTCACCAAATTACAGTAGATTACATCAATTGTTGTGCCTTACTGTACCTAGATACGAGTACAGTAATCAGTTATCTTCATCTGTTTCCTGTTACTTGCCCAATACACACTTTCTAAATTACGTTCAATGTCCATATCAGAGAAATTCAGGAATGAAAATGACGTTACATACGAGGTTGATGCATTTGTGCATGTCGTACTAAGCAAGGTATAAAAACAGTTGCTTTATGAGGAATTAGTTCGTACCATTGAATATTTGACGCAATAGACAAGGTGTCGCAGAAACCGATGTTGCTATAACCAAGTGTTACTGTATATACAAATTTTATTATAGTTGACGAATAATGTACTTTCTAAATAATTTTATGAAAGACACAAGATGGCAAACAATGTAATAGCTTAGCGTAAATAACGAACCTGAAGATGGTACTATGTTGCCGAAACATGTAGTAAGAAGCGACATATGAAATTGAGTGCACTACAAGACGGCCATTACATACGTATCATGGATGAAAATCAGTGCAACAGGACGCTAAAATACAACATTGTGCTATAGTAAGAGAAATCTATATACATTTCTAGACACGTGACAACTATTCTACGATTATTGTGTTTTTGGGCATTACCCTTCTTCCGATTTCTTTATTTAAAATAACGTTTAGGAGCCTGGATTCTATTTTAAATATAAACAGAACGGTGGATAATGTCCAAAAAGAAAATAGTTGTATTAATATACCACCGTCACCAAATTTTAGATTTTATTTACACATATGCCAGCTCTAACCTGTCGTAAATTTATCTTCCCGAGAGTTTCATCGTGGAAAGGAACATTTTACATGGCATATGGGAGAGGAAATTCTTAGTCCAGTATTGAATGACAAAACTATGTCTTTTAGTCACCAGCTGACTGTTACGTTATTTAACAATACTTTTTCAACTACAAAATCTATGAAGCGCTGAGGGACGTACAAAATTTATCCAAAATAACCGGTTTCTCGACTCAGGAATCCAAGGGGTTCAACTCCGAAGCAAGCATACAGTATAGATATACTATCACTATGCCACAGGCCAGTTACGATTGCCGGATAAGGAGGAAATCTGAGCCTGCTGTGGTACAATTGCAATAACCTCAAAAGTATGCTTAAGATATTTGTGTGCTTAAATTAAGCACGACGCCTTGAAGACATGTGAGAGAGTAAAGCTATAGCTTCCAGTATTCTTCACCATATCGGTGGACAGAAATGAGTGGTCCCCTTCACGTTCCTGTCGCTTTATCCTCGGGAAACAGCCGCTGGTAGCGACTGTACAGGAGGCTGGGTAGGGTCCACAGCCGGTTGGACGCCATGGAGAAGTCTTGTCCCTTCCGGGAAACTAACCCCGAACCCTCTACCGTCCAACCCGTAGCCTAGTCGCTAGGCCAAGTGAGTTACCTCGAGCCACCAACAGCAAGATTGTACTGACGAGTAAAACATTTCCTTCGGGCACTTTATCTGGACGGTTTATGTTAAGTGCGATTGTTGGGTCAAATCCATTTCATGCCGCAGTTAATGCTCCCTGGCGTCAGTATTTCATGTCCTGTTTACCAAAGCTCTTGGCGCTAAGCGCCTGGAGTTGTGGAGTGGCTCAAGTACGTTACTTTACACTCAAGTGGGTGTGGCTGACTTGGGAGATAAAGTGTTTAGGTCTTTCTAAAAATGCGACCAAGAAAAATTATTTATTCTTTCTTTTTTAATAAGTATTAAAAGCACTCGTCGAGGCTGTGCTTTAAATTCCGAATATTTATATTTTATACAGCTGCTAACCGTGTGGCTGTGGTCAAAATAGAACACACTCCTTAGCTTGGCTCTAGATGGACGTGAGTGATCTTCAAATCCTGGCATCTTTTCTGATACAGAGACAGAGAGAGAGAGTGTGTGTTCTCAGTTCCCATTGCATGGAAATATGGAAATGACAAAGGGAAGGACTCAACGACTGAGAAAGCGAACGAAATGACCCCAAGAGTCTCTGATAATAGAAGTCAAAACTTTTCTACTGGTAATTCTAATTCCATCACTGAATGCTATCTTGAACCAATGAAATACACTTGACATTCACACAACTTAATCCCCTAAGAATAATTTTCTTAGTACCCTTCCCATCTCCTCGAACATCTATAAGAACGAGTTTTAGACATTTTCTCTGCCAAAATCCAATATTAATATCTTGAGTCCTTCTTATGTTTTGCAACTGTCCCCACCTAGATCTGAGAGAGCGCCGTGCAAGAACAAATACCCACAACTACGCAAGAATGAATAGAAACAAAAGAACTAAATCTCGTTTATCGCGAGTTTTATTTCTTCCTGAAGTGGATTTTCACTCGGGGTTTACTCTGTTTCCTCCTTTTTATCTAAACAGAAGTTGGTTCACTGTCGACAGAAGCAAGCTGTTTGCGGAGCTCGTAAATTTGAGTGACGCTGTGAGTGGCGGTATACTACTCAGACAAATTGCAACCCCACTGCGAACAGGTCAGTGGCGGCTCGTGTTTGACATCATCACAGCCACGGAGATAAGCAGCCGACAGACATCCGTGAATTTCAAAACTGCAGGCTCCTTCAGCAAAGAGAATCTTCATGGCACAGTGTTATTCTGCAGCGTACCTCTGCTCCGTCGTTAAAAACAGCCAACTGCTGAAATTCATAAGTTAGTCTCTAGACGTCAGATGCCTCTAGTTACGTCTCGGTTTTGTTCCAAGCACAACAGCACAAATGGATCCAGTCCTTGAATGTGTTTTTTGCCCCTCTATGTATCTCGATTCTGTTGAACTTTTCCTTGATATTTATTACTATGTTGAGCAATGCGGACAGACAACAAGGGGTGATCTTTTATTTTGAGTGCTGGAAGGGTGCTCCCCCAAAAGTGTCTCCACCTTGCGGTGGTGGGGCTTGCGTGACTGTGACCTTGAGAGCTATGCCGGCGGTAGTTTAACTACCAGTAGGATCACCCATGCCGGAAAGGTCAAAGGGTAGAGTCCAGACTAAGAGAGATACCCTGGTCCTCCAGGTTGGGGCTTGGGCATGAGGCAAACAACCTCATCCTGTAAAAATAATTTTATTCAGAAACCTAACAACCAGCCTCGGGTCAACATGCGTGGGTCCGTTCCTATGGCAGCACGCATTGTTTGTGGCGACTGGTTGTAGAGGAGGCCAAGGCTCACCCAGGGCTGTAGTAGGCTGGAAGGGGACTAATGAGCCATCAGACTAGAGAACTAGCACATTGCGAAATTTTACACAGGGTTTCGGTCTTGGAAGAACTTTTGAACCTATGAAAGGAGAAGTAACGGAAAATGGAGGAATATGCGTAATGAGGGGCTGCAGAACCCCAAATTTTCACGAATTATTATTAGGAGGATCAAAGCAAGCAGGACGACATTGGAATATAGTGTCAAGGCATAGGAGAGACAAATATGTACAGCGTTTTGGTCCAAGAATATGCAAGGAAGAATCTAATCGAGAGGTACCCTGGCATGGATATTGGGGCAACATTAAAATGGATCTTAGACGTATAAATTGTGGCCACTTGTGGGCTTTTGTGAACACGTAATAGAACTTCATGTTCCATAATGGAAGGGCAATTCTTTGACTAGCTGAGAGACTATAAGATTCCCAAGAAGGACTCTGTCCCGTAGAATTAGTCAATGCCCTAAGACAGATTGAACACTTACATGCGAAAGTGTAGTTGTTTGCTTGCATACATCACAGCGACTAGCTACGGGCTGGACGACCGAGAGGTCGGAGTTTGAGTCCCGATAGGGTCAAGAATTTTCTCTTCTCCACGTTGTCCAAACCGGCTCTGGGTTCCACCCAACCGCCTATCCAATGTGTACAGGGGGCTCTTTCAACGGGGGCAAAGCGGCCGAAGGGTGAAGCTGACCATTCACCTCCAACTAGTGCCGAGGTAAAGAATACGTGGATCTGTACATCCACTCCCCCATACGTCTTCATAAGGCAGTGCTTAATTAGTTAAGCAGAGCGACAACTTTACCGTTGTTTTAATTTACCGCTTTCTTTCACATTATACATTTCAGTATTCATTACTGTAAGTTGCATATCTTTGCAACTGACACTGTAGCTGCATTTACCAAAAATAAAGAGGTACGCGAAAGCAGAAGCATTGTGTGTTAACTTATGCGAATTTCTCTCTGATTTAAATGTTTCAGTAGACCTACAAATTTGTCCATAAACATGTGAAACGAACTATCACATAATTCACTGAATTAACAATTATTTTAGCTCGAAGTGCAGTTAAATAATATTTAAAAACAATTCCTACTTCACAGAAAATCGCCATGTCTCCATTACAAAGGTCAAATGGTTAATGAAGTTTAGGGAAATATGAGCTGTTTCTTTTGTTATTCAGACGAAACTCGTAAATATACTGTATCTGTAAAGTACAACGTGTCACTATTAAAGGATGTGCTATATGCACTTTATACATTGTACTTTAAAAAGATAAAAGGAACACATACTCACAAGGATTTAGTGCAGAACGATTCCCACTGTCTTTCTCGGTTGGTTAATCTACGCAACTGAAGACGTAAGAAGATGCTGGATGACCTTGGGGACAGAAGAGGATATTTTCATTTGAAGGAGAAAGCTCTAGATCGCATTAAGTGGAGGAACTGTTTTGGAAGAGACTGTGGGTCTGTATCGTTGCTAAACAACGGGTCAGTGAACAAGTTCCCGAGACAAGGAAAGATTGCTGGAGGCGTCATTCTCTATGCAGTCCGTGTCGTATTGTAAGAAAGTAGGCCATTGGTTCTTCCTAGAAATTATTCCATTTAATATTGCACATCTTCTCTGATGACGTCACAAACAGTAAATTGTGTTATTTTTGTAATCATACCAGCGAATTGACTTACCTAAAGCATAATCTCCAGCTCCCAGTAATTATGTGATACTAATATATCTCGCCGTACATAAAGGTGTCCTGTTTTTATCGCCAACTATATAAAACGCAAAACTGAATCGCAATTAGCTTGGCTGTTAGCTCCAGTGCACCATTTTTAACCATGAGATATACGAATGAGAGACAAAATTAAAGTCTACTAAAATGATAACGATACAAAATTATTTATTTAAATATGCTGATGAGACTGAGTGGGCTGAAGACCTCGGACTTTAATAACATTTGCTTTTCTTCTTATTGTTACCAGATGGCTCTAGAACGTGTTTCGTGATACTCGAACTGTCTCGTTGGAAAAATCGAAATTGAAGGTAGGTTTATTTGAGTCAGGGGCGTTAAAGGCAATATTTACAGCTAAGCCAAAGACAAGCCGAGGAATGTAAAGACACAAGAACTTCGTAATAGTCATCTGGTACTGTTACATTAAACCCAGGACAGAGATGATTTAGATACATCGCAAGTAAGGATCAACAACATAGGGCTTTACGGGAAATGTTAACTGAGAGGCAAAACTATACATAATGATGCGTAAAACTAAAGGCCGATCACGGTAGCTGAGCGGTCTAAGGTATGCCCTGTATTCACTCGCACAGAAACCGGGATCGTGTGTTCGAATCCCACTCAAGGCATGGATGTTTGGTGTTTGTTTGTGCATTACGTTTTTCTGTGTTTGCGTACAGGTATAGGCCTTGCGAAGAGCTGATCCCCCGCCCAAGGAGTCCTACCGAGTGTCTAAGATCTAGTGAACCGAAGTGAAACGGAGAGTTTCATGGCGGTAGGCCAAGGCCGAAATTGGGGTTGTAGCGCCAAAAGGGGGGGACTAAAGAGGATACAACAGATCTTTCGCCGACCGTGGGAGTTACGTTTATGAAAAGCACCGGAAATGGCAAGACGTAGGACTTACAGGAAATCTGGAGTTAGTGGAGCCGCGACTGCAATTAACATTGCTCAAAACAAAACGACATACACAATTCTGGTCGGAAGATCTGGATGTAAGAAACCGTTTAGGAGAAAAGAGGAGTAGATGGGAGGTGAAACGAATGTTATAGAGGATATGGGCCGGATTCAACTGGATATTACAGCTGTGGACAAAGCAAATATGCGTCTCTTGGCGCGAATACTACCGAAATATTTCGTAGGAGCGAAAATTTCAAACCACAGATCTATATAACCAAATGCCGCGGCTTTCAAAACTTATTACTTATGTAAAAGCCATAATGCTTAAAATTCGCGGTTGGTAAAACCGCAGTTGGGGAGGAATGTTGTAAGTTAATTGCCTAGTTACCACTGCAACCAATATGCAAGCTGGTTTTACATGGCTTGAGCTAGATTAGTCAGATTACCATAGATAACCTATTTTTGGAATATAATTCGTGCCTTACCTCATTTTATGTTTCCCATTCTTGCTTCCTGCAGCCGAGTTACTCAAATGTCTCGACAAGTGTGCCTCAATGTGTGTTCTGTGAAGCCTCATAATGGCGGACCAACTGCTATTCGCAACGTCAGTTCGTTAAATTTTGTGCAGAAACTTAACGTTACTGCTTCATTACTGATTTCTCAGAGCCAAGTAGCTTCTTTGTGGACATAAAGATATTGATCACCGGTATGTCTTCTCAGGACAAAACCACGCACTGATGGATCACATCGGCGAGCTGTTGAAACACGCATCATTTGCATATTATTCTGTTAATATGCAATAATTTTATTTTTACATTTTAAGAGTGGGTAAGACTGTGTCCCTTGGTAGTGTTGCCTCAGGTGGGTCTGTTGTACCATTCCCTGATGTGAGTATGGGGCAGTATTTGAATAATAATTAGCTAGAGCAAACTGAAATTCTCGGAAGAGAATATCCCCCAGCCCTCAGGGTAGAAAAATGAGTGTTTCGACTTAAATATTCGTAGGTTACTTCAAGGCAAAATTAGGAAGAGAAGCACACAATAAAACGAAGTATCTTGATAACTTATGACTCGAATATATCACACGCATGCTGTTCTTATGGGTTCTTAAGCATGAAGAAGTGAGAATCGCACCTGGCCCCCTGCCTGCCGGCCGACGATCCATCCGTCCATCCATCCAAATTTATATGTACCTATTTATGGCTCTACAGCCCTTGTGGACCTTGGCGGTCTTTCTTCAGTTTCTTAATCTGTACACAGTTGGTAGGACTCACTGTACGGGGATCAGCCCGTCTAAGGCCGCTACCTGCACACAGAACACAAACGCAGAATAAACGCACACAGATATCCATGCCTCGAGTGGGATTCGAACGCACGATCCCAGTGTTCCAGCGGGAGAAGACGGTTCATGCCTTAGACCGCGCAGCCACTGTTACCGGCATCACAACCTCATGGCGTGATAAATTCCCATTCCAAAGTTCTACAGTAATGAGAAGTAGGATTTGTGCAAAACACGCGAAGTCAGTGACCGAATAATTCCTACAGTTCAGAAACAATACAAAGAGATACCAAAGTTCCGCTGTGCTCACGAGCCTCTTCAGATTCGCGGAAAATAGTCGATTTTTGTTCAGTGTCCAAAATAAGGAGCCCTAGATATTTTAAAAATATGTAAATATCTATATATGGAAGTCTCTTTATTAAATTGCAATCGAGTAATGTGTACTAAGGGCCGCCGCACACCAACTGCGTCAAGACAAGCATCAAGACATGAGACAAAAGACACAGTCTTGTTTCATTCGTGATTCTTCAGCATGAAGCTGACGTCAGCATCATGACTCAGACCGGTGTGCGGCGGTTTCCTTAATCTCAGTCGTTTCAACTGCTCTCCTTCCTTTGTGTCATGTCACAGACATCGTGTCTTGACTGCTACATGTCTTGACGCATGTCGGCGTGCGGCCTACCTTAAAGTTCTATCTAAGATGACTAGCTTATATATTCTCTAAAGGAAGCCCGCAAAATCAACCCACAACGGTGAGCCAATGTTTATCTTTCCGTCAATATATTTATCTCCCAAATTAGTTGAAGGGAGTCTACGAAATGTGGCACTTTGGTGGTGAGGGGGGGGGTCTTGAAATCAGTTTGGCGAATAGCGGTTTGTACATTAGAGCACCTACATATAGTACATAAACTCATATTGATCTTTAGTCAGATTTCTAACAACAAAAATTTCACGCAGGACATTAACTTCTTGTCTCAATACGATTCGAATCCGAAACGTCCAATGACATGTTCTAAATGCAGTAAAATAAAAAACAAGTTCTGAGAAGAGGTAACCGCCTACTTTCTTTCGATACGACACGGACTCCTTAGAAAACGACGGGTCCAACAATTCTTCTGTTGTGTGTGTGTGTTGGTTGCCGCGGTAACTTTTTACCGAGCCGTTGCCTGGCAACGATAAGGGGGTACACATACAGGCACACAGACTGATGGCAGGGATTTATGAAGTACGCCGTTCAGATGGGCTCAGGTGCCATGATATACATACCAAGTTTCGTAAAGATTGATCCAGGAATTTAAAAGTTGGGAATGGGGATACGTAGACAGACACAGACAGGAAAGTGATAGCATAAGACTACATTTGGAAAGTACTCTAGAAATATATGCATATGCATTATTGTATTTGTATTGATTGTCTATGCAAATATTACAATTTCATCTGAAATAAATTATATAGCACTGTAAATTATTATTCATAATGGTATACCGCGACATACAAGAAATAATCAAAACAAGCTCAGAGAATCGCACATAACGCATTTTGAATGGCTCTGTACTCATTCTGGAGTAGTTGTATATTTTCTAACTTTTTTTCAAACAGAATTACCCAGAAATACCTGACAAATAATTTTAATCATAAAGGTGTTTATTATATTTTGGAAAGGAAGAGAAAACAAGCAAAACTCCGTGGCTTTAGTCCGTAAGCGAAATATACCGACCGAGCGGCAGCCGTTTGTCGGGGAAGTTAGCGCCAACGTTTGTGGATAGAGGGTGTCGCGTGGTAAGCGCAACGTATCCCCACGGCCGTTAATCTTGGTTTTCTATACCGGAACCGCTACTTTTCCATTCAAGTAGCTCCACAATTATCCTCACGAGGCTGAGTGGACCCCGTTCCAGAACCACTACTTCTCAGAAAATCTGGTAGCGCCGGGAATCGAACCCGGACGTCTGGATCTGTAGCCAGGAACTCTGATCGCTAGACCACAGAGGCGGTCCCAAGGAAGAACAAAGATACACATTTAAGACAATTTCTTCATTTCTTGAACAATTTTTCTTTCCTTAGAGAAAATCAAATTTTTATCATTTTGGGAGAATTTCAAAACTGAAACTATCCTTAAACTTAACGAATGTGAACTGAGAGATCTCATATACTGTATTTCCATTAAGAATAACCTCAGAGGTTAGCCCAATCGTTGCGTGCCCACTTCTGAGTACGGGAACTGTTATTTCATACAACTGTTATTTCAGAGGCAAGAGGCATTGTAGTGCTGCATAAATCCCATGAGGGCTGCAATGGAATTGAATCCGTGTCCAGAGGCAGGCTCAGATCCCCACACTCATCGTTCTCTGAAAATCTGGGACAGTCGCACAACAAATAATCAAAAAGAAACAAAACAGACACTACTATAGTTTCTATAGGATTCTGACGATGGTGTATAACACACAGAGATATTGGGTTTTCGAACTTTAACCACCGTCCTGGCTTTTAAGATAACTAAGAAAAACACGACGTTTCGGAAACTGGATCTGTTTCCGTCCTCAGGTGAGGGAAAACACCTATTCTGTTGGGTCCCTTTCTAAGGGACCCAACAGTTAGTTATCTTAAAAGCCAGGACAATGGATAAAGTCCGGAAACCCAATATCTCTGTGAGACACTACTGTGTCAAAATTTATTTTCATTCGTTGTTGGTGATAGCGCTACATGTTTCGATCCTTTTCTTGGGTCATCATCAGTGTATACAAAAATTATTTAGCTTCTGAATTGCGTCATTATTCAATATGAATTCATATTGTGTCTGTGAGATTATTCTCTCCTGACAATTATATCTTAATTTTAAAATGTGGTTCAAATATAATTAAAACTAGACATTAAACTTGATATTCAAATTAAAATGGCTATTACGGTGTTTATAGCCAATATTTCAAATTCGGTTTAAGCCTTCTGCCTGTTACATATCGTGTGTGTGTGTGTGTGTGTTGTCAGTCGCCCCACTGTTGTAGTGATATGTGCTGTGGTGTATCTGCTTGCTGGAATCTTTCTTCAGAATACGTGTATAGGTCGTGTTGGCTTCTTCTTTTACCTTCATATTAAACGTGTGAAGGCTGGGTACGTTGTTTGGGGTACCCCATTCGGGGTGTTTATACGTGGACTGGGATTTTCGAATTTGATATTACGAAAATATGCAGATCTACTGCTATGCTTAGCTGTTCTGTCTCATCCTCTAACAGTTTTTGTTTAAATAAAATAATTTTTTTGTTGCTAGTAGGGTGGGACTAAGTCTCTTGTACTGCGGCCACTTCTGGCCTATTGTACCAGCCCCAGATGATAGGTGAGGGTGATTGTGGAGCAACTGGTGGAATGAAGATTGGCAGGGGTAACCTGCCCCAGCGCCACTTTGTCCACCACAAATCCCACTTGACCAGACCCGGGATCGAACCCGGACTGCTGTGGGAAGCCAGCGACTAACCGCTTGAGCTATGGCACGGCCAAATAAAATCAAACTTTCTTATTAATTGGAACTAAATGTTGAGTCAAAGGTGAATCCTGGATGATCTTGTTGCACAACTCAACTAAAGACACTGAGCACCATAGGGAGAACTACCCACCACTGTGGGATACACAAGAGCATGGATGGGACTACACACACACGTATCAGACATTGACACTACAAAACGAAAGTCCAGCAATTTTTATCAACAATTCTAAATGTCTGCTGATTACCACTCTTGGTCGGAACATGTAGTGTGATGCTCAGAAACTTTTAAATAAGTTTTAAATAGACGTGTTGCACGTAAGACAGCTCAATCAGTGACAAGACTAATAGAGATCCAGGATCGAGATGATTAAGGATAGAAGCTTGCCTCAGCGCCGCTTTGGCCACTGGAAGTCCAGGGACTAAACAAGTGCCTCAGAAGCTATATCCCGCCATATCCTACGGACTGAACTTAATTCCTTTCTGTGATCAGGGAACAAAGTAGCCGCTTGCGCCGTACGTCAAACATGTAGACGTGTGTCGGAGCTTTATTTCAGTTACGTGATCAATAAACTTGTGTGTCGCACTGTTTGGGGTTGCGAGCGATCGTCGACCTTATTCTGCCTTCAAACGGCGATATCGCAACTCTGCCGTGCTGTTGGCAATGCGTGTTGTTTCTCATGCAAGAGCAGCAACTCGACAGTTTACATTGCGGGCTTTATAGCAAGCAGCTTTTACTCTGAAAGAGAACAGCAATAACAGATCGAAATCTTAATAACATACTCAAACGGTAATGATAAGTGGTCCTTATGCTTCATCATGCATCATACCCTGAAAGTGTATGAGTATGGAGACTGGAGGTATACCTCCACAAATTCTTAACTTCAACACTGCATGGAAAAGAATGGATTACTTCCGAGGAAAAAATTATTTGGATAGGAGCCGGTCTTGACTCCATGAAGATGGGAAAAATCTCTAACCCCTGCAGGAAATTGCACTCCAATTCCTCGGTTCTTTAACCCGTAGAGTAAAAAGGTAAAGGTAAAGCTATCCCTGTAATAGACCGTGAAGGCCCATTGGGTTGTGAGACGTCGAGGCTCCCACATTTTCTCTAGACAATCGGCTCACAGATGGATGTAAGGTTGTCAATCTTATGCGCCGGCCGCGCTTTACCCTCCATGAAGAATTCTGGTGCTCATTTCTATTAGAGGCTGAGTAGACAACGGGGGCCATAGTGCGGCTGGAAGGATTAAGTAAATTGAAAAAATCCACCTAATCAGGATTCGAACCCGCGATCTTTCTGCTTGTAGCCTAGTGCCTCAACCAACTACACTACCAGCCACTATAACTGCTGACGAAGACTGTTCTCTTTCAGTTCATAAACCTCCCACGTACAATGCAAAGCGTCATCATTAGGTTATCTATTTTACGTCATATGTTACACTAGATATGTGTAAAGCAAGAGCAGGCTTACTCTAACACGAAGTGAGAAGTTAGTAGATGAGACATAAGGTCACGCGCGACAAAAATAATAATTAAACTGTGTATCTAATAACACCTGAAGATGACCATTTAAAGGTCGAAATATGTAGTGCTGATTTTAAGTTAATCAATAAAGACATTTTGCGTTTGACAGTTGAACGTATTTAAGGTTTTAATAACGTTTTACTTGCAAAAGCACTATGATACGGGACGCAAAAGTAATTATACCTGCAAGTTTATTCGTATCCGATCAGTTTGGTTTCTGACTGCGGGGAACACAGTGACTGAGAGGTGTGGGTACACACTTCTGCGGAAAATATAATTTGCATTTAACAGAGATGACGCAGCAAATGACGAGGAAAATTACGTAACGAAAACAATGAAATCTTCTCGGGCGATCAGACGCGTGAATATGGAATCAATCTGCACCGTCTCGGAGACTGTCTCTGCTCCCATAATCAGATACTGACGTCAGATGACCTCCGATACGATGCAAATTCTTTGCATACTAAGAGGACAGAGCGTCCGAGAATAGGGTCTACTGCTTTTCTTGTTTATTTATTCTTGTTGTATTTAACGATGCTGGGAGTAGCTCATGGTGTACAGCGCTGCTTGTTAGGATGATTGGTGAATGATGAATTAGAACGGAAGTGACAGGAATCTGAACTTGCCTGTTTTTGGTGGCTTTCCCGGCAGCAGTCTGGAGGGAGGGACAAAGCCACAAATACTTTCAATCAAGACAGTCGGAGCTCTAACCTACATTCGAACTGAAGATCTCATGAGTGTATTGAGTATTGAGTATAGAGGGGGTGGGTTTCCCCATGCACTTAGACCAGTTATTGGTCCATTGTGCGTCTCCCCCCTTTTTTTTTTAATTTCTACTCTCTTCATACCCTACCGGTACTGCTGCTCGCTATTAGCCCCTTTCTGCCGGCGAGGTTCCAACCTTCTACTGGCAGTGGTATCTAATAGTTAGTCCCTTTCTGTCAGAGAGTTCCCCCCTCCTCTGGCAGTGGTACCTAATACTTCCCCATCTACCGGAGGCATTGGAAACTACTTTAGGTTGGAAACTTTTTGCCAAATTTAGCTCAGAGGTCTCCTAGAGACATGAGGTTCTTTTACGTGCCGTAAATCTACGACACGGGACCCACGGCTTAAAGTCCCTCCCGGAGGACTTGTTCCCTGAATTTTTCCGCCCTTAAAAATTCCACGACCTCCGCCGGGTATTTGAACCCGCGTACCTTGAGTCAAGAGGTGGGAACGTTACCCCTAGACTACGGAGGCCGCCTATCTCATGAGTGTAACTCAGAAACGTTACCGCCTGAACAAACTTTCTCGATAATCTTTCCATTCAAACGATGTGAAAAGAGTTGAATCTTATATAAAATCAAGACTTTAATAATATATACTGCTCATATAACTTATAGTCTCGCTTACTGTCTATAATGCAACAACATTAATTCACTAAATGTTCGTTAAATGCTTAAAATGTCATTAAAATTATTAAAATATATGCACATTCGGTGTTTATGCTACACGTTTCAACTACATAGAGCCATCTTCAGGCAACGCATCTTATAAAGGAGTCTGCTGCACTGTGCACTTGCTCAAATTGTATTCATTAAGGCAAATCGTTTTGTTATTATTAATTTTTTAATTATGATGTTGTAGGGTGATTTTATAGCATGATTTTCATCATATCTTATATATTGCGGCTGTTTTCATGTCCCTTTGGGTGTGCCGCTCTCTTAGTTGTATCTAGTGTTACTTTGTGTTCCTTGTACTGCTCATAAAATATTGTTAGGATGTTCCAACCAAGAAGGCTGAGGCGAGAGAAGCATGAGGCACGCATGCGTGTATTGATAAATGCATACAGAAATGCTGTACGGAAACATGGAATGATGAAGCTACTTGGAAAATTCTGGCGTAGATTAAAGGAGGATACTGCATTAAAATGGAAAATTTCAGAAGTATGGAATGAAAGAGTGGACTAGATTTAACTGGTTCAGGACAGGATCAGATAACATCATACTCTATATTTCTGCGTGCTCTAAGCAAGGAAAAGCTTGTCAAGAGTATCAGTTTTCAAGGCAGACTGTACAGCGAATTATATTTGGCTCCGTGACAGCAGAACGACGAATATTACGCGACAAGCTTCACATTTCGTAGGCCTATTCTTCGCCTCGTATCCAGGGCTGGAAATGGGAGTAGATAGGATGGGGTGCCGTCTACCTAGTTCCAGAGCCTTCTTAAAGAAGCAATTTCCAACGTCTAAATCCGTTTCAAACATCGAGGCAAGGAGGCCCGAACGTCTTGTAGCTAACAACACGAAACAGACGCGCGGAAACACCCACCTTTGATAACGGACACGTTCCAGGAAAACTGGCCCAGCTCTAGTGATCATCTATGCCATGTAACTTGCCGCTGATATTGAAAAACTTCTTGCGAACATCGATATAACTGGGCCTAATGGAGGTGTGTCTTGTTAGAACTACGTAAAGAAGGGGAGGTGTTGTAAGATTTGAGGCTTTCACGGCGGTGACTATGAAGAAAGCAGTCTTCTGGGATTTGGCACCGTGTATAAGTGGTGTTAACCGACGTTTCGGAGGAATGTATCGCCTCCATCTTCAGGGTAGAAGAAAAAGTATAAGAAATCTGCAAGCGACAAGACCGTGAGAACGGTATGGAGGCGATACGTTCCTCCGAAACGTCGGTTAACACCACTTATACACGGTGCCAAATCCCAGAAGACTGCTTTCTTCAAGGGGAGGTGTTGTTTTACTGCACGGGGGTATCAGTTATTACAAAAGAACTCGTCCTTTGGGCTCCTTTCTTGGTGTTATGTTTCGTTTTGATTTCAGAGCCGCCGTCGCCATATTGTCGGAGCGTGACAGAGAATAAGCGGCATTGGCAGTAGGAGGTAATGCAGGAAGAAAGCCGAATAACCGTGTTATATATTTTCTGGCTGCTAAAGCCCTACAACTGTTCTGCAGTTTCACAAGCACATTGATAGGCAGTAAAGTTCAGTGGTCAGTTTATGTCGCCGCTCAACGCTGTCCCAGTTAACGTTGCTTCGTTATTACGTTCATACTATTTTCATACAAAGGCTCCACAGAACGTCGTGTCAACTCCTTATTACATCGGTATGCAGACGTTACTACTGATTTGGAACTGCTGGGTCAGAATCCTGAAGAAGGATGTGATGACGAAGACGATGTTGTAGCCTCCAGAAGCTTATGTCCCTAGAATTTAGCCTTACAGAAGACGGACTGAATGTTGTTGCAGTTTGTAACGGCATATATTTATAGCCAAGAATGAGCAAGTATTTACATTGGCGTTCATATTGCCTATATGCAATATAATGCTACCATTCAGTTCGAAAACTTTTGTCTTCTCGTCTGTTGTCCAAAAACACAATTAGAATATACAAAACTATAATTTTGCCTGTGGTTCTGTATGGTTGTGAAACCTGGTCTCTGACTTGAAGGGAGGAACATAGACTAAGGGTGTTTGAGAACAGGGTGTTGAGGAGAATATTTCGGCAGAAGAGAGATGAGGTGACAGAAGGCTGGAGAAAACTGCATAATGAGGAGCTTCATAACTTGTACTCTTCTCCAAGTATAATTACAATGATCAAATCTAAGAGAATGAGATGGGCAGGGCATCTAACACGAATGGGGGAGAGGAGGAATGCATATAGGATGTTGGTGGGAAAGCCGGAACGAAGGAGACCACTGGGAAGACCAGGTGGGAGGAAAATATTAAAATTGATCTTGGAGAGATAGACTGGGATGGTAAGGATTAGATTGATTTGGCTCAGGATAGGGACCATTGGAGGGCTCTTGTGAACACGGTAATGAACTTTCGGGTTCCATGAAATACTCGGAAGTTCTTGAGTGGTTGCACAATTGGCAGCTTCTCAAGAAGGGCTCAGCTCCATGAGTGATGACGTTTGGGCGTGAAGAAAGGCTGAGGGTGTAACCTACTTATTTCTGATGATAAACATTAATCCGCTAACGACGTTAAACGAGAACTAACTGTACTGTGGAAATTATCTGACGTCTATGTTGAACTATACGTATATTATTGTTGCCCTTGGGAAGATGAGCATTTGAAAACAAATTAAAAGAAAGAATATTCATCAGAAAGAAAAGGGTAAAAGTAAATATGTAGGGAATCATGTAAGTGGAAAAGAAGAAGAAAACTAATTATTTAAGAATGAACTTATCCTTCAACTTGGCTGGTATTTCTGTAAACCAGGCATGAAGGCGAGGACAACTTTGGAGAGAGAATCTAGAATGCTAGTTTCTTGAAATATTCTTGTTAGATTAAGTAGAATGTCCTTTGCTATTAGTGAAAACCAGAAAACTAGGATGCAATGTACGCAGTGACGTCAGATATCTGGGACCCGAACAGACTAGTTGGTGTCATATACGTCACGCAACACTGAAGTGCCTGTGAGCAGTGAATGAAGTGACACATGCCAACGGTTGCCGCGATTGAAACAAAATATACGTAAACACAAAAACAAGGAAACTCACAGTATATGCCAAAACACAAAATGTAAAACTAAGGCAAAAATATTAGAAGGTTCATTTATGAGTCACTTAGAGAGACGAAACAAAAACGGTTCAAAATTTCGAAACTGTTCTCAGTGCCGCCAATAAAGGTAGGCCGTAAATAGACATGGCACATGACATTGAATTGAAAGGACTAAATTATCATGTGTAGGCGGTGTTTACCACAAGCGATGCAAAATTAAAGCGGCAACGTTAAAAATATTGTATTAAAAAAACAAAACCCAGTCATTGTAGACGAATCAACGACTATTAATAATAAAACCGGTCTTGTAGTCTCTTCACGCCTTCAGAATCCCTCTGCTGTGAAAATGATTTCCGTGTCAATAACCTAATATGGTCGAATCAATTTATATATTGTAATTGTGTGATTATAGGACTTCATTCATGTGTAATACTTGGAGCGTGTGTTTCAGTGAGACTGTTGTTATAGCTCCTACGTTTTAATTGTGGAACCAGGAGAGGATCAGTGTGTGTGTGTGTGTGTGTGTGTGTGTGTGTGTTTGCGTGCGCGTGCGTGCGTGCAAATCAGCGGTAACGTCGCAGTAAATGTGATTAAGAGAGACTGTTACCAAAGTGCTAATAACTCCAATCATCCGAACTAGAACAATTCATTTTCGTCACGCGCACCACCAAACACGCGAGATTATGTTGCCTCATCGTGCTTCATTTAAAATTAGTCAAATTCAACATTACTGTTAATGAAATTAGTAAAGCCTCATGTTTTTCAAGTTCATCTCCTATGAACATGTGAAGATGTGGCTCTTGAGTGGTAGGAGATACGCTGAAGGAGGAGGAGGATGACTCCTACGCCAATCCATTTTTGAACACTGTTCGTCGTAGAACATCTTATAGATAATAGGCAGATTTCCCGGCTTCTATCACTGGCCGTATGTCTCATGAAAATTCAGCCTCAGAAATTCTCCTGCAGCATCAGACATGGAGTTTATGTCTATAAATTATGATGGCGGAAATGAAAAATAATATTTTGCGCCATTTCAAAATATTTAGTTCCGCAAAACGCTAAAACCAGCAAGGCTTATTTGTTTTACTGTTCCCAGCAACTTTAATGAGCAAGCAAACCTGAGCCACAACTCACTTTTCGCTAACCTCCAACCTAAGTATTCCCTCCACAGTATATTTTCATAATTCCCTGGGCTTTTCAACCGATCCTTGAGCACCCAACTTATTCTGAAGTGCCATTTCAACCCCCACCCATATCTTATTGTCCACGCCAGACCAGGGAAGCGGATAATTCACCCATCGACTAGAGGTCTGAAAACTGTACTTCTGCGCATGCGTAGGCGTGAAAAGAGGAAAAGTATAGTCCTGTTACTATAGCCAGGTCACGCAATTGTATATTTTCGTGATGTCAGCTTTCACCTGTGATTTGTAAGATGATTAAATCAAAGAGAGACATGCAGGCTATACAATACACATGGGTAAACATGGCATGTATAAAAAATCTCAAGGGAATAAATCACTTGGGACGCGTGAACATAGACTGGAAGACACTATTATATATATTGTACAAAACTGGGTTTGTGATAATGTGAAATGTATTGAATTGGCTCAGAATACACCAGGCCAAGTTTGTAAGTAAACACGGCGATAGGGAGTAAGGGCGCCAAAACTATGCACATTGCCTTGACTAGTTGAATTATTATTACTTGGCGAGGGGACAGTGTAAAACAACGAGCATGTTGAATCACGAATTAAACTCAAATGCTAGGCGATGTGCTGTGCGCAGCTGCTATCGAATCGCCTTGTTTGTAGGCAACCCATTCTGTTATGTACTACGTGCATTTGTCTGCTCGACGAATAAACACACACACACAAAAAAACGTTGGTTTTGCTTAGCCATCGGGTCACGAAACTGACAGTAGCGCAGCCAAACTGAACTTTATTTTAATTTGCAGTTATAACGACAGACCGTTTCTGTGGTCTAGTGGTCAGACTTCCTGGCTACAGATCCAGAAGTTCGGGTTCGATTCTCGGCTCTAACTGATTTTCTGAGAAGTAGTGGGTCTGGAACGGGGTCCACTCAGCCTCGTGAGGATAACTGAGGAGCTAGTTCAAGGAAATAGTGGCTCCGGCCTAGAAAACCGAAATTAACGGCTGTTGTGGATTCGTTGCACCGACCACGCGACGCCCTCTATCCGCAAAACTTGGTACTAACTTCGCCGACAAGCGGCAGTCGCTCGGTCGGTATAGTTCGCTTGCAGACTAAAACCACGGAGTTATTTTTTGTTTGGTTATAACGACAGGCTTTACTTGAAACGTGCGTTCTCTTTTACATACGAACGGCGCACGATGGAGACGAAGTTTTGCAGACTAATACTGGTCCCCAGATCGGACAAAGAATTTCCAGCTTTAAATTTTAAACTTCTTCTAATTCTAGGAACTTCAGCAACGAACATGAATGACTCAAATGGCAATACAAGAAAATATTAAATTCGGAAAACGCCCTTAAAATCGTGACGCGTTTTCTTCCCTCCTCAGTCGAAGAGCCTCAGGATTAATACGCAGAGAAACAAACTTTTACATGTTGCTTTATGCAAGCAGTAAACATGAACTGGCCCTTTCTGCGAAATACAAAGACTGAAGTTCTTTTGGGGGACTAAGATCCAAGAATCGACATTTAGGTCTCATGATTAACTGTGATTCCTGATATGCGGAATGTTGATATGACTTTGATCGGATAGCGCTCTCTTCTGTTTTTAGATTACTTTAATTATTTTGAAGAAAAATTAATGTATGTCTGTGTGTCTTTGCGTCTGAGAGTCTCTATGTGTAAGCCCCAACAACTTCTGAATGCCTGAACCAGTCCTTATGAAACTCAGTATGTATATCATGACATCTGAGCCCACCTTAATGGTGTAATTCATAAGCCCCTTTTATTAGTTATACCAACATTACAGCCTCTCAGATTTCTGAGACAAAATCTTAATATTGCTTGGACACCTGCACCAATCTCTATGAAACTTAGTATGTATATATTATGCCATTTGGGTTCATTTCAATGGCGTACTTCATAAATTCCTCTCACCAGTAGTACCAACACTATACCCTCTCAAATTGTTCAGGTAATGCCCTTAATGTTACTTGAATTCATGAACCGATCATAATGAAACTTGGTATGTGTCATGCCATCCGACGTCATCTCAACAGCATACGTCATAGGTCCTTCCCTTTAGTAATACCAACACTGCAGCCTCTCAGATTGTAGAGGTAATAGCCTCAATGTTATCTGAACGCCAAAACCAATCTTCATGAAACTTGGTATGTGTATTATGCCATCTGAGGCCAACTAAACAGTATACTTCATAAATCACTCCCATCACTCCCATCACTCTCAAAATATACTGTTTTTTACTTCATTACGCATACATACTGAAGTTCTCTTTCTACTTATCGTAACAGATACTCAGATTATAGTGAAAGGAAAGCAGCCGATTAGTTATTCTCTTAACTTCTCTTTATATATTGTCAAAATACATGGTTCGGCCCAGATATCGGCTATCACGACTGAATTTTTCGTTGTTCCCCTTATTCTGCCCAAGAATGTGCTCGAATACTACATAAAATGGTTCCTTTCACACCTTTCAAAATTTGTTATTAATAAAGGTTTCTGTTATTAGACGCGTCGTCAAATAAACCATAAATAAATAAGAAAAGTACGGGCTTAACGCATGCTGAGCTACAAATGCAGCTTGTATCTAAATCATATAGAAAAGTGTAAAATTAAATACACATATATACAGGCCTATATAGACATTAATGTTTGGATCTTCTATTTTATCGCAGTCATAACTAAAGTAGCGGAAATCTTCTGTGGTAATCCGATATAAGATAAAGACCGAGTTGCATAGGAACCCGCCTCGGATCAACTGCAGCCTGTTGTCTTGAAGTAAAATTCTGCCACTTTATAACGAAGACACTAAATACACTAAAATTCTGATCGCCCCGCAATCCTTTAATCTACATTACCCACACTCGATTTGCCCTCGTTTCCTCAGAGGTTCGATATGACGTCAAGGGGCGAGAACCTACCTACAAATTTTAGCCACGGAACAAATATTTTGACAGGATGGACTGACTGACATGCAGCGTACAGAAGTCCTAGCCCGTGTTTCTGTTTCAGCGTCAGGGAAGTGAAGCTCGGGGATTAAGAATCAGCCATTCCTGTCTTAAGAAGAATCTATAGGATTTAACAAAAAGTACACAAAGCCGAACCTGATGCTTTAAACCTCCTGCTTCATCCCAGTCAGCATATACAGGGTGTCCCAGGAGGAATGTGCCGGACTTCGGGAGGGTGTTCCTTATGTTAAAGTATGTCGATATAACCAAAACACCTATGTCCAAAGTTGAACGGTTACGGAGATAATGGCCAGAGAAGTGTGAAACTTTGACAGGCGTTACACACTTGTTAATTACCAAATACAAGTTAAAGCTGGCAGGAATACGTGGTTTCTGTAATGTTAATAATGTACGTAACATCAAACTAACTTGTGAGTGACATGAAGCCTGGGACATTCTGTATGTAAGTGTCCCTTTAGATATGTTTAGGTTTGTTGCTATTCCAAATCGCTACGGAGTAACAAGGATTTAGGTCTGTTTGCCTGTATCTCTATTCCTGTACCTTGAACTCAGCCCTCTGTTCGTAATTCAATCGCATATTTGTACGTACAGTCACAACATCTGCTTACCCATTCCCCTGTGCCGAAGTACTGTAAGTGAGGAGGCTGACTCAAGCACGCTCAAGCAGTAAGTTTTCAGACAGATATGCAACAGTTTTCCTGTTCGGACTTCTATCGAGATACCGATTATCTTGAGCTTTTCCTTGATTCTCTTTAGTTATTCCAGGCAAATACCGAAATAGCACCATTTTTTTTCATTGCTAGTGGGGTGGGACTAAGTCCCTTGCACTGCGGCCACCTCTGGCCTATTGTACCAGCCCCAGATGATAGGTGAGGGTGATTGTGGAGCAATTTGTGGAATGAAGATTGGCAGGGGAAACCGAAGTACTCGGAGAAAACCTGCCCCAGCGCCACTTTGTCCACCACAAATCCCACTTGACCAGACCCGGGATCGAACCTGGGCAGCCGCGGTGGGAAGCCAGCGACTAACTGCTTGAGCTATGGCGCGGCCTAAATGGCACCTTAAATAAAGCCATTAATACTTTCTCCTACATTCATTCCAATTCCTTATTCACTACCGTCCATCGGTTCGACCTAATACATTCTGATGAACTGACAGTGTCGTTACATAAACTACGATACGTAAATATGAAGGTCGTAGGGTGACACCAAGGTCAGAAGTAGAGAGGAGTGAGTGGTTAGTTAAGAAGTGTGGCCGTTTTACCCCCCTTAACAGTTTGGTAGGAGGCCGGGTGGTTCTGAAAACAGGTTTGGACACCGCGAGAGGAGGAAAAATACGTATATCACATCTGCCAGGAATAGAACCCTTGTCGTCCAGCGCGTCAACTCATGGTATGGCCCTTTCCTAAAGACCATGTGCACATACATATACCAGCCTACCTAAACGTTTCAATGTCCATCTAACTGTAGATTTGCTTACGTAACTACAGACCTGCCGAGCACGGTCTAAGGCATGGACTGAGGCCGCGCCATAGCTCAAGCGGTTACTCGCTGGCTTCCCACCCCGGCGGCCCGGGTTCGATCCCGGGTCTGGTCAAGTGGGATTTGTGGTGGACAAAGTGATGCTGGGGCAGGTTTCCTCCGAGTACTTCGGTTCCCCTGCCAATCTTCATTCAACCAATTGCTCCACAATCACCCTCACCTATCATCTAGGGCTGGTACAATAGGCCAGAAGTGGCCGCAGTACAAAGGACTTAGTCCCACCCCACTAGCAATAATAAAAAAGGTATGAACTGTCTTCGTCCGCTAGAACACTGGGATCGTGGGTTCGAGTCCCGTTTGAGGCATGTATGTCTGTGTGTATTTATTCTGTGTTTGTGCTGTCCTATGTGCAGGTAGTGTGAATTTGCAAAGGGCTGATCTCCCGTCCAAGAAGTCCTACCGATTATGTGAATGATCAAGACACTGAATAAGCGGCAATGTCCAACAAACGGCTGTAGAGCCATAGACAGGTAAACTACGGACCTACTCATGAATATGGCTGTTTACCTAGTCCACACCTCTGTGTACGACTATAACTCTATGTGTGTATGATTATATACAACTCTCCGTTTGTTGATCTGTCAATCCATCGGATTTTCTACTTGTGCATCCACTGATATGTACCTCTCCCATTTAACTAACTCCATGAAGCTAATTCTCTCACAGATATTCGAGAAAATGTCCGCCTTTTATGAAATTGGTTCCTGTCATGTGTCAAATTATCCCGTCCACATGCTCAAACACCAGTTTCTGCATATCCACTTTACAGTCAACTTCCCCTCTCTGTATAGGTGACCCTAATGGTGGGTTCCTTCCAGGTTTTTAGATTAAAACTGACATTGTGTTCCACTTCTTGCAGTCTATGTGAAACTTGCTACTTGTACACATACGGAACACAAAGTCAGAGCTACATAGTACATTGGGATGCTGCAATATAATATTTTAGAGTACACTTTTGTACACATTTCTCACATCATCTATGACTGCTACATGCCTTGTCCATATTCTCTTTCTGTGCTGAAACTCTCTTCTCCGTGGGTTATTTAATCACGCCTTCAGTATCGACACTCTACAGCCTCGGATGGTGAGATGACAGAGAAAATGGAAAGGATTTGGAAGGAAGCGAACGTAGCTCCCGAAATAGCCTGAGGGCACTGAAGAACGCCATGAGAGGCACAGCCAGGGGAATATTGGTTGAGATGCACCTCCCGAAAGAAAGTCTAGAGCGTTACATCCAGGCCACGTTGTTGGGTGTTAAAGCTCCTCGGATTGATTTCCCAGGCCAAGACTTGGCGAACTTCTCTACTGTGAGAGATACAAAGGATATTAAGGTAATAAAGGTAAAGTTGTCCATGGGCTTAACCATGAAGACGTATGGGGGAGTGGATGTATAGATACACATTTTCTTGACCTCGGCATTACTTGGAGGTTAGTGGTCAGCTTCACGCCCCGGTCGCTTTACCCCCTGGGAAAGAGCCCCTGGTACCTATTGGATAAGAGGTTAAGTGAAAACCAGAACCGGTCTGGACGACATGAAGAAGTGAAAACTCTTGTCCCCACCAGGACTCGAACTCCGACCCCTCGGTCGTCCAGCCAGTAACCAATCGCTATACCGACTGCGCTACCCCAGCTCACATATCTTGGTAATGGTTACGATAAAATTAAATTTAATGTAATGTACTGCCTAACAGGCTAGAAAATCTATAAGAACAAGGACAGACCTCTTGCACTAACCGTGGGAAGTTTCGTTCACACAACACATATGTATAACAATAATTATTGTTATACGTGACAATATAATCAATTATAATTGATTATATTGTCACGTGTTGGGTGTAGAACGCGACAAATAACTTCACGCCGTATTAGAAATAGGGAATTTATTGAACACTCGCACTCACAGTTACACAATTCACAATTACACAAGTACTGCCATCTGCAGTATCACACATACTTCTGCTGTTTCCATTCACTCCGGCGAATGTTAGACTGCAACTAACTTCCGCTTCACTCGGCGACTTCACGTTCGACACTGTGTCACTCCTGATCACACACTCTCCTCACATAATGCTCAGCCGGCTTTTTGTACCGTTCCCTGTTGCCTCGTGTTATAGCGGTGTCCCCTTGTTACGTCACGGTGGGAAGTGCTGTTACGTCACCGCGGGGGAGGGAATGTTTACCGAGCGTTGCATAATGATGGAAGGAGTGAGGGTGTGACGTCACTCGTGAGACCGCAGATTTCACGTGACCCCTACTTCCTGTTGCGCCATCCACATCACAATATATTTATTTAGCTAAATGTATTGGTCACAGGGACCATATTCAGGCATTTAATATATTCATCACCTACTTTCTGCTAAATCTCTACATTGGCCATTGTTTACATACTGATCCTTGTTGAACTGTTCTGCCTATATTATGTAATACATTATTATTATTATTATTATTATTATTATATATGTCACGTGTACGTAACTCCCCACAGATGTATTATAACACAGCATGATGCCCCGCTACAACCCTCTTACCCTACGTTCACTGCAGTCAAACGCGAATTTCTTCAACAAAAAAAAAAAAAAACGAAAAATGCAAACGAATGAAATAAAAAGAGCAACAGAAATTAATCAATCAGAACAAGCACCCGAGAGTTCAGTGCTGGCTTACAGCATTCGGACATAAACCAGAAGAAAGCCTCTCATGCTGTCTTTACAGCATATGAACAGAAACAGGAACCCAATCCCCAGGCTCACAGCCTAACTTCATGGAAATTGAGCAGAAAGAGGACCCGATTTCACACGCTGAGTTCACAGAATTCTGGCAGCAAAAATAATTCGAATTTAGAGACTAACTTTACAGCACTCGAACAGGAAAATCAACCCAACATTTCAGTCTGTGTTTACAGCATTCGGACAGGAACAAGGCAGGACATCAAGCTGACTATTTCGTGTACATCTGTGTCTGTGAGTAGGAACACACAGTTTCACATTGTGAAGAAGTGAAGAAGGCGGAAGAGGATGTACGGTAGACACAGATGCGACAGTAACGATAGAGTTTACCTCGCTTAGAAGAGTAGGGTGTCTATATGTGTGTTACAGCCAGATGACTGTCCAGTGTTGGACTTTTTGGACAAGGTGATAAGTCCTTGCATTGGAAGAAAGCAACTATTTTCTTGACCAGCAGAATCACCATTGTTTTAAGATCCTAGTGAGTGTAATGATTTAGGTAAAAAATATTTTATTATACAAGTCATTACGTCGGAAATCAGAGAGCAGACGGGACAACAAAATGTAATTAATTGAATTTAATTTTCGTTTATTTCTTTCTTGAATAAGGAAAGAGACCGCAGGGAATACCAAGGCGTAGGTGTGTGGACAATATTAAAATTGATCTTAGAGAGATAGGATGGGATGGTATGGACTGGATTGATTTGGTTCAGGATAAGGACCAGCGGTGAGCTCTTATGAACACAGTAATTTTCGGGTTCCATAAAATGCTGGGAGATCCTTGAGTAGCTGCACAATTGGCGGCTTCTCAAGAAGGGCCCAGCTCCATAAGTGAGTGAGTGAGTTAATTCCATTTATCACCGTCGTTCCCAAATATTTTGTACCTCACCACAATTAAAATATCAATATTGAGAAGTAAAACCCATAAATATAATAACAAACTGTGTTTACGCATCTGTCGAATTGGGGGGTCATAATTTCCAGGCCAAATTCCGAAATTCTGTTCACAATGAGGAGCACAATTTGGTCACTCACGAGAGGTTTGATGGGTTGACTTCGAGAGAGGGTACATGAATTATCATGAGAGTGCATGATTCATCATGATTAAAGTCAAAAAGCCATTCCATTTTAAGATATGGCATACTTATATACATATGGACAAAAGATGGCCCGTTTCGCCTCCTTGCCCCTCTTTGACTTGTGCACCCCTATATCGGCACCCGTCCGAGTCCAATCATGCACTTCAGTTCCTGACAGTTATCTGCATAATGCTTCATGACCTCCCTCAATACCTGGAGCTTATCAAAATGCATCAGACTCTCACATCTGTGTTAGAGCATTTCAGTGATTCACTTGATTTCAAGTACCCCATCGCTAATGCGTCGCGTTTAATTATGACATATTCTTGCTATCTTTCTATTCAAAATTAATTATCATTTATTAAAACAATTTTGGAGATCCAACATTCAAATGTTTCACTATATACATACCAGTAAGCGTAGTGTATGGTATGTTATTTATATCTTCATCAGAAGAAGGTATAATTCGAAAAAAAAACAACAAAAACTTTCAACCAAAATACAATCTGTGAACGAAAGATAATGTATCAATGAATTACTTTCCGTTTACTGTTTGTAAATGTATTGTCCCAGTATAATTAAGCCCGTCGAAATTACAACATAAAATTTGTTGCTGTTATCAACATCATATATGATGCTTGATTGGCCGATTTACTGTTCAACCCTGAAGACGGAGACAATACGTTCCCCCGAAACGTCGACACATATCTATGCTAAAAGACAGTAAGTACTCTTCATAGTCGCGTCACCTTGAGAACTGCAAATATTGCATCACACTCCGGCACTATGCACCTGTTTCACAATGGCTCACTCTTGAGGGACACTTCTGAAATCACAGCATGTTCGAATATGCTTACTGTCACATGGAAGCTTCACAATGTTGAATTTTACTAAACCTGACACTGTGGCCGCACCATAGCTGGCTTCCCACCGCGGCGGCCCGGGTTCGATCCTGGGTCTGGTCAAGTGGGATCTGTGGTGGACAAAGTGATGCTGGGGCAGGTTTTCTCCGAGTACTTCGGTTTCCCCTGCCAATCTTCATTCCACCAATTGCTCCACAATCACCCTCACGTATCATCTGGGGCTGGTACAATAGGCCAGAAGTGGCCGCAGTACAAGGGACTTAGTCCCACTCCACTAGCAATAAAAGAAAAAAACCTGACACTGAGCCTTAGTCCATTACGTGATATGTAGACCAGAAAGAGCCTACGCACGTCATTCCCATTCAGTGAGCGACTGTGCGCCTTTGAAGAACTAGAACCTGTTACCGATTTCACTTCCACCACAAGTAAATACACAGGCATCCTGGGGGAGTAATAAATTGCAATTAATTCGCTTTTTTGTGGTTCTATGTTCCCACCGTCCTTCTTCCGTGGTATCGGCCCTCGCCCAGCGGGTGTCCATTTGTATTATTAAATTCGCAGCCGGTTTTTTCTTTCATAATCAGAAAACAGCGGGCGACAGTCGCCTGTAAACCGACAGACCCGTTTATCTCGACACTGTACAGTATGCTTATCTACGGAATAAGGTTTCTAGCTTCATCATATCAGTTTCATTGTTCAACGAAAGTGAAAGGTCTTCGAATTCTTACTTATTGAGATGCGTGGCCTGTTTAGCTGTCCCTTTTCTATTCGTGAGTGAACTTATTAATGACATGGAACATAGTATTTATTCAAAAGCGAATAGTCCCTCAGATACCGAAAAATTTCCTTTCGTCTTACGGAACCAACTTGACCGTGCCCACAAGACCCAGCATCAGGTCCCTGCCTTGAGTCAAATGAATAAAATTCACTCCTTCCCACTCCAATTCTACACCGCATTCCGTATTGATGGGTACTTTTACTGAAAGTCATTGGAAACATCGTCTAGAAATTTGCCACTTTCTGGTTGTTTCCATACAACTCCATAACTCCACCTCTTGAATTGGTGTGTTCGTACAGACTGGACATTATTCAGAATACCTTCTTTTGCATTTCAAATATGAAAAACATTCGCTGAATTATCCAGGAGTTACACAGAAAAGACATTCTAAAGTTAACACATTTTCGACAGAAAAGTACCTAATATGTATATTGTAACGTGGACAGCCAGAGAGTTTCTGGGTAGCGAACCGGTAAACACCCTGCGACCGAATACACATAAGGCGACAATGGAAAATGTCTCAGAGGATGAATGTTGTTGCGCGTTGCTAGGCAACAGCGCATCAATGAAGACGCTGGCTAGAAATCACGTGACTTGTTCTCTGTGACCTCTTCCTTAGGCAACAATAGAACTGTGTTTTCTCTGCCTGGTCCGTGCCGAAAGCTTATAATAGAAGTGAATGCAGGTACAGTAAGTTAAAATACAGAGCCTTCCTGTCGTTAGGGAGGGCTCCCCACAATAATAAGACCATAAGTGTCAGACAGGAATACATATCTGGTCATGAGCACCAGATTGGGCTCGACACCAAGAGTGAGTGAGTGACTGACTGACTGACCGACTTCAGTCGCAATGTGACTCTAACTTTGACTTTGGACAGTAAGTCGGTCGTAAGTTGGAGGGTACAAGAGGTCGTCATGTAAAGACTTGGCGTGTGATTTGAATACTTTGTGTGTGATGTAGTGCAGTGGTATTGGAAGTGTACGATTTCATTCCTGTGTTATACATCCGTGAAGACTAGTGGAAGTAGACTGAGAAGATTAGTGTGGAGTGATTGTAAATTGTGTAAATCAGCAAGAGTGTAATAATTATTTGTAGTTACGAACCGTAGGTTGTTAATAAATAAAATTACCATTCCGAACCGGTCTCTAGTCACCTAAACAATACATAAATCTAATAAGACAGCGAGTGAAATTATTTCTTCATTTGCATACTTATCGGTGCTCCGTAAACTAAATACGTCACACAGAAGGTCGAGATGATAACACAAGGTACTTCTGTTGGCTGAGCATTTATATGGACTAGTTTTTTAAAACCGTGAAAGCCTCAGTCAGATTTATCAACGCCTATAACAAGATTCGATTGCGAGGAATGCAAAATACCTAGCAGAAATACTATCCCTTACATCGCGGAGTTCCCTTTACAACGAACATAGTACTGTAGTAAAATAAAGGAAATACTATCTCTGTTCCTGAAACTAAGACATAAGATATAGAGGCGAAGAGAAAACTTCATGCGTTCTTAAATTCGGTACTTGACGGGAATAATCAGTTTTATAATTCGGTTGCTTTGCACCCGGATTCTCATTGAATATGTGACTGGGTACGCCCTAAAACAAATCTGAATTCGGTGACGAAGAAGGGGATTTGGGATTCTCATGGCAGTGACTAAGAACACCACAGTTTTCCGAGATGTGGAACCATGCAGTCTGCTAGAACTTCACCAGCATTTCGGAGGAACGTGCACCCTTCCCGCAAGGTTTACTCTCTTAACCTTGAAGACTGAGGTAGCGGGTCCATCCGAAAGCTTGGTAACTTCTTCCGGATTACATGGAGTCGCATCCCAGAAGATATAAATTTTCACGATGATCCTTGCCCCGGTTGTCCACAACTTAGACAGTCAGTCTGCTGGCCAACTTCTCCCCCCCCCTCCAAAATACAATAAAACGTACAGCTAGAGGAAGATTTCATTTACAATTTCACATTGCTCTGTGGTGTCTAGTCACCAAATTCGTTCGAGCGATTTTCATGTAGCTGCTTAGAAGTCTCCACAGCGCCACGCTTTGAGGCTGAAAACAAAGATTCATGGCTTTAGTCTGTAAGGAAACTATACCGACCGAGCGACCGCCGCTTGTCGGCAAAGTTAGTGCAAACTTTAACGGATATAGGCTGTTCGTGGTCAGCGCAACGGGTCCTAACGACCGTTAATTTCGGTTTTCTAGACCGGAGCCGCTACTTTTCCATTCAAATAAGTCCTCAATTATCTTCCCGAGGCTGAGTATGCTCTGCTTCAGACCCAGTAATTCCCAGAAAATCTGGTAGCGACGAGAATCGAAAGAGGGACCTCTGGATCTGTAGCCAGGAACTCTGACCACTAGAAAATCGACATAGAAACCTGCTATCGTCATTGCGATGAAACTGCGAATGCGAATAATTAACGTGCTCCCAGATATGGGATCAATGGATAAGAAATCAGCCATGCGGTTGCTGCAGACGCGAACCGTAAACTAATCGCATTACACTAAAGCAGGGGGAGGAGCACACAGGCAGCCTAAGGGCTTCACGAAAGTTCTGAAAATGTCTTGAATTAGCTGAGTAATTAGCTATCGAACCACATAACTAAAACTTTTCTAGTGATTTACACTATCCTGAACACAATTCACCGGTTTATAACTGATTTCACTGTTCTCCATTTTGTATTCTTCTCTCTTACTTCTCCCCTTCCTTCCAGTTGCCACAAAATGGTCGCCGCAGCTACAGGAAAATCTGGCCACTGGACCATTTCTTTAACCAGTTCAGATCCACGACTGAGATTCCCTGAAATTCATTTTGACATTATATTCGTGTGAAATTTTTTCAGACATCCATCATAATTTCTCACCACAGAGTTAGTATCTAACAGAACCCGAGGATTCAGCACCTCTGATGCAGAAGTCTCACAAAGGACAATCTCGTCAGTCACTTTCGTCCAGTTGAGATCATTAGAGCTTATATCTCTACTACGATCCATTTTAATATTATCCTCCTCTCTATACGTCGGTGTTCGAGGCGGCGTAATTATAGTGAACACATAGTTTATTATTATTATTATTATTATTATTATTATTATTATCTCGTAGATCTCCCTTTCTTCTGTTTACAGTTAGCAATGATGAGGAGGGGTAAATCCTGTATGGTAGGGAGACCGGTCGTCCCTATTTAATGGGATCGTCACATTTTAGAGTTAGCAATTCCGTTGTCGTGACAAAGATTAAACGGAGTACCAAACCAGGTAATCCCGTCCTTCACAACAATGCTAATTTATTTAGCTGTTACATGATGAGTTAACCTCACACACACATCGTAAGTGGAACCGACCGCTCATTAAAGGTACTTCATTAGACGCTACTTAAGAATCCTCCAGTTAGGAACAATCCAGCACGATATCAAATACATCTCTGATGTTTATGAAAACAACTGAAAAATATAAAAAAGACTGAATTTTATGAGTTTGATTGTGTTGAAAATATAAGTAAAAGACCTCATGTAGCCGAGCGATCTAAGGCATGCACTGTCTTCGCTCTCTCAGAAGCCGGGATCGTTGGTTCGAATCCACTCAAGGTATGGATGTTTGTGTGCGTTTCTCTTGCGACGAGCTGATCACCCGTCCAAGGAGTCCTACCATATGTCTAAGGTCTAGTAAAACCGAAGTGAAACGGAGAATTTCATGGAGGTAGGCCTAGGCCCACTGGGGCTGTAGCGCCAATAAAAAAAGACCTCATGAATGAAACAGGAACTGAATTAAAACAGTTGAAAGCTGGTTCCAAATATTCGAATGTTTGCGAAGTGAAAGCATTTCTTTAAAAAGCTCTGGGTACAAGTGCAGCCACAAGAAAATTATTTTCCTTTACAAATTCTCTATGGATATGGGTAAACACCAAATGTCAGTAGTTACTATAGGATTCTGACGATGGTGTATAACACACTGATATATTGGGTGTCAAAAATAGTCCGAATTTTCCATAGTCGGTCATAATTGTCGACTTGTCTGTCAATTCCTGCACTGTTGTCTGTAAAGTGAAGGAAGAAAAACCAGGACGATGGATAAAGTCCAGAAACCCAATATACCAAATGTCAGGTACAAGAACCTGTACAAATATGTTCAGTTTTTTTTAATCTGGCCACTCTAAAGTACAGACCTACTTATTTCAGTGGCATAGTGTGGCACACATACAATTATTTCACGGTGGCTGGTTGCACCACCATTTGCAAAATCCTCGTCAGGATTAATGAAAGTTACCAAAGGCACCCTGAAATAAAACGCAATCCAGTGAAATTGTTTAATCACTCGTTCACGTCTACGCCACAGTTTTAATAGCACAGAATGCTTCATATCATCACAATCGACACTTGTTGGAAATATTCCGGTCTCCATGGCAACCACTGTTTCACGTCATGAAACTGTAATAACCTGCCGTCAGTTCTATCTCTTGTTGGCAGAACAGGAGAGAAGCCGCTCGATGGCTCGAACGCCAGGCTGGGCGTGTGTTCTCATGAAGTATTCTGACGAAATTTGAATTTAAGATTCTGTGCAGTGTAATCTCTACTTTGCTCTATAACTGGATCTACTTTTAGCCTATTTAACGATGCTGTCACTAACTCAGAACTCTATAGAGGCAAATGTCTGGATGGTAGTGAATAATGAAGTGGAAAATGAAGAAAGCAGTCTGCTTTTACCGTTCTCACGGTCTTGTCGCTTGCAGATTTCTTATACTTTTTCTTCTACCCTGAAGATGGAGGCGATACGTTCCTCCGAAACGTCGGTTAACACCACATATACACGGTGCCAAATCCCAGAAGACTGCTTTCCTCATAGTCACCGCCGTGAAAGCCTCAAATCTTACACAATGAATTGGAAAGTTTGTGGATGTAGGCGACCGTGGCCTGTTTTTAAGGCACTATCCCAGAATCTGCATGGACGGACTGAGTAAACCCACAAAGTCGCAATAAGGATACAGAGTTACTGGGTTTTCGGACTTGTCCATCGTCCGGATTCTAAATAACTAAGTAAAAAACACAACGTTTCGGAAACTGGATCTGTTTCCGTCCTCAGGTGAGGGAAGACACCTACTCTGTTGGGTCCCTTAGAAAGAGCTAGTCTCAATCACTGGACAACCGAAGTTGTCTGGCATACAATAAGTGTTCCGGTTTGGCCAGCATCATCAGTAGCTTAGTAAAAACCAGAATATGAAGCAGTAACTGTTCTCTTTGCTATAGCTGAGTCAATGAAAGAATCAGCACAGATCCCCCCTCCGTTTGCCTAGTACCTACCCCCACAGATGTGCCATCCCCACTCCCATCATCTGCCTCCGTCTAAGGGCCATACGAGTACATCATATAACACGTGGGGGAGCAGGCAGCCGACTATGCCGTTCCTTTCGTTGACTCTGCTGTACATATGCCAACACTACATTTGTATTTGCAATAAACAGAAGTCAAGCGTTATGGGGGATTCTGACACTCTAAGATGAAAAATACAGTGGATCAGAATATTCTGAAACAACAAAGTTTCAATATTGTGTTATTTCCGAGTTGCCAAAATCCCCGTTGTCAACTGGGATCGTTACAGATAGAAATCCATTGTTAACACAGCTATCATTACTGGAGGCATGATATTCAATGAGGCACAGGTCGTACCGTGGGCTAAGCTGATCAACAGTATGTATGTATATATATTGTTGCGTCTTTATGGCTCCGTGACCAATAGTAACGGGTTCTGAATTGGACGACTGGATTTACTGAGACCTTCTTTTATAATCACTATTTTTTTTCCCCTTGGCACTACAGCCCCAGTGGGCCTAGGCCTACCTCCATGAACTTACAATCACTCTTAATCACAATCAATTACAACACCTAACAATCACTGACTGCCTAAGCCTCGCTCCATTCTGCTGGACTACTACTGTCTTCTCTGCTACTGTGACTGACTTGGTTCTGATTTACGAATCACTCACTCCTGTTTCACGAAGGAATTCCGAAGGACGAATGAACGACTGAGTTACTAACGGCTCCCCATGTACGACTGCCGAAGGACGAACGAATGAATCTTCTTGAGTTAATCAACGCATTTTCAGGCAACGGCTCCGTAAATAAGGTCCAACATGCAACACTAGATGAGGCCGTGTTTTCTATGTCGTCGGCGCCACGCCAAGTGCTGGTAAAGGACCAATTAACTTGCAGTCTGACACGTGACAAGTGTTTTCTGTGGGGTCCGTGTCAAAGAATTATAAGAAGATCCAGAATACCCGATAAGGCAGTCCAGCAGGATTGAATTGAGAGTTCAGTTCTGTACCGGTGGCTGCGAGGAGAACATTTTATATGTATATTTGGAGTGTGTAAGTCAATGAAAACAGTGTTGAGGCTAAACTATAGCTGAGATCTGTTACCTAGCAAAGACTAGTGCAAGCAGATAAAGAAGACCTTATTTGTGTGTTATAATTGCGGTAATCTTGAGAGTATACCTAAGAACTAACTGTAGTTACGAATTGTGAATATCCAATAAATCGAATTGCCAATCCAAACCCGCGTCTACAGTCACACCTACACGTGACAGTGTGTGTATATATATATATATACTCTTTATTGCATACAGGGCAGGATTTATTTTTATTTCGTTTAATATACACACTAAAGAGGAATAGAAGGCCTAATTAAATTTAAAGTTACAGAGCTTAATGACACGGGTCGCATATTTTACTTTGTGCAGCCACTGTTGAACGATGAGCTGCTTTGTGAAATCTGACAAAGATTACTTAACGACATTTTCATTATGAACACATCCAACGATGCGGTGGTTGAATAATGAATTGTAAAAGACTTTAAAGGAGGTGGCCACAGCCTAATCGGGTTACAATTCTAAAATTTGCCTGTACTGACAGAGATCTGAACCGAGCACCCACAGAACACAAATCTACAGCTTTACTTCTATGCCAGCCTGTTTACTAAAAGAGGTCGCGAGTATCATGTTTACTAGGCGGTAGGCTTAGACTGAACCTGACTGTACGAAAACAGGATGCATCCGGGACATTTCAGGATGGTATCCTAAATGAAAACCTTCATTAAAATTCGTTCACTGATGCCGGAGGTGAGTGAAACATATTGAAGAACAAAATTACTTCTCCATTATATGTTTACATTTTACACTGAGTGCAAAGAACACTTGAAACTATAAGTAAGTTGTACTCGCTTACCTACCCCTGCCAGTGCATATTGGTATCCAGGTGTACCGGAATTCGACCCTTTCCTCTAGGTGCTCAGTGAAAACGATGGCGTTCTTACTTACCTGTAAAACAAAAATGATCACGTTAGGTAATTACGTTAAGTGGAACTGCGTCTTCCTTCACAAGAATTCACTAGTTTCTTAATACTATAAACACAAAACATCGAAAATGTCGACCTTTAAAAAACTGCTGACTGCGGTGGCATGAAGACTGGGACCACTATCTCATTCATTCATTCATCAATCTGTCAAGATGACAGGTCCACAGTCTCTTCCAAAACAGTCCCTCCACTTGATGCGACCTAGAGAATATCCTCTTCTGTCCCCAAGGTCATCCAGCATCTTCTTACGTCTTCTTCCTCGCCTTCTGGTCACTTCTATCCGCCCCTCTATATTTCCTTCAATAACTTCTTTTAGAAGACCACTATCTAGCGATGGAAAAATTTAGGGAGAGACTGGCAGTGAGTAAACAAACAACGCAAACACTTTAGATGAAGAGGTTCAATCTTAAAAAATTAAATGAAGTAGAGGAAAGAGCAGTATCATGTTAAAATCTCAAACAGGTTCGCGGCTTTGGAAAAATTTGATGATGATGTGGATATTAATAGAGCTTGGGAAACTATTATATAGACTACAAAATTTTCAGCCAAAGCGAATCCAGGTTAATATGAATTGATGAAGCATAAGCCATGATTTGACGAAGGATGCTCAGAATTATTATATCTGAGATAATAAGCCAAACTGAAATGGTTACAGGATCCAAGTGAAATAAACGGGGATAAACTGCACAATAAGACGTGAAGCCAGTAGGCATTTCAGGAATAAAAAGAGGGAATCCCATAAGCGTACAAAACTCCAAGCACTGAAATTCATGTTACAATTGCGTACATGTCTAAGTAATCTAGTAATGGATAGAGCTAGGTGGTTAGTTTCGTTTTCCGTCCGTTCTTCCCCCAAGTTAAAGAGGTTCCTGCAGCCAGTTCTAGAGAAAGCCGTATTAAAAATAATATCAAAAACCATTCCGGGCTTTGAACTAAGACATTTCAGTCCGTACCCAAATTTGTTGCTCATAACTACAGCAGCTTAGGATTTGCCAATATGAACCTCACCGGGAAGAATGAATGTAAGATTATTTCTGTCCTACTCTGTTATTTTATTTGTCATCTCACACAAAACTGCACCCTGTATAAAAAAAGATTAAAAACGAATTTTCAAGCTCATGTAATGAAGGCGTACTCATAATCTCTTCCCCTTTTAACTTACGTTTTTAAAATTCTGTGTAACAGTGACTTCCAGTGACATGGTATTCATATAGGGTGACATTCCCTGCATTCCGACCTGAAGGAAGTGGACGTGCACGTATCTACACAGAGAATATGTAGAGCCTTAAAGGGCTACATAACCGACTAAGCCCGTTCTATTTGAGAAGCTTTTTTTTTATTGCTAGTTGGCTGGGACTAAGTCCCATGTACTGTGGCCACTTCTGGCCTATTGTACCAGCCCCAGATGATAGCTGAGGGTGATTGTGGAGCAATTGGTGGAGTGAAGATTGGCAGGGGAAACCGAAGTACTCGGAGAAAACATGCCCCAGCTCCACTTTGTCCACCACAAATTCCACATGACCAGACCCGGAATTGAACCCGGTTCGCCGCGGTGGGAAGCCAGCGACTAACCGCTTGAGCTATGGCGCGGCCCTTTTGAGAAGCTAAGCGCTACTCAGATACCCAAAAAATTCTCAGCTTTTTAAGAAGTGCATTACCATGCTCACAAAACCTCACTACTGCTCCCTATCCTGAACCTCATGAATCCACGGCAGGTCTACATCCAGTTTACAGACCAATTAAGAAGACAATTTCTAGTTTGTGTTATAATAAAAAATCCGAACTTCGTTGAATTTTAGTTAAAAATGAAAAAAATTCCGTTAGTGGGGGGTGAAGTTCAACTGGGTCCACTCGGCACGGCGGCCACTGATTGGCCTATTGTACCTGCCCCCGGTGATTATGATGATGTAGAATGTGATGGAATGAAGATTGGCAGGGAAACCCAAGTACTCGGAGAAAACCCTCCCCAGCGTCACTTTGTCCACCACAAATCCCACTTGACCAGACCCGGGATCGAACCCGGGCCGCCGCGGTGGGAAGCCAGCGACTAATCGCTTGAGCTATGGCGCAGCCTATGAATTTTAGTTACTTGAACATCGCTGCAACTGTCAAGAAAGGCAACGTCCTTGCAAGCCAGAGTTATATTCTGTTATTAGATCCATACGAATCATCACTTGTGAAATACCTTAATATACTGATAACGAAACAGTCTTGTATCCATGTAAGACAAATAGGGGTTTGTGGTGTGTTTTATGAGCTAATGCGCGTATGAAACAATAGAACGGGTTGAATTCTTCCAGTTTTATTCAAATTATTTTCGATTTACCGGCAAGCGATTCAAGATCCCAGACAGCCTACTGGGTCTGGTGATTGTGTATTTAAAATAGGGCACGAGAGCGACAGTGCACCTGGCAGTGTAACCTGTTTACAGAGCAAACACAGGGCTCACTCAATAAACACACATTTCATAATCATTTGTTTGAAATGCAAAAACAAAGAGAAGGAAAAGAACGAGCTTGTGGCTTTGGGTTAGATTCAGTTCCACACATATTTCAACTGAAAGGAAGCATTTTCTAAACGAAATTCGCTGTGACAGAATTCATGGATCTTTTGACACGTATTCCCCCTTTAAGAAATGCAACAGCTGCTTAGCGCAGCGGTAGTACTTCTGACTTGAAAGGAACATATCCCGAAATATGTAGACCTAATCAAAATGTGAGTGCTTTCCAGATGAAGACTTGATCTACTCCTTCCAGTCGCATTATGAGCCTGGGTTCGACTCAGCCTCTAACAGAAATGAGCACCAGGAATCTTCCTGGGGTAAAGAGCTATCGGCCGGCGCGTAAGGCTGGCCTCACCGCTATCTTTGAGCTGACTGAAAACTGTGGGAGCCTCGACATCTCACAACCCTACGGGCCTCCACGGCTTGTTACAGAGATGGTTTTACCATTTTAACTCTGCCATGATACTATACACTGTAAGGTAAAAGATAAACAAGTTAAAGGCATCCCTGTAACAGGCCGTGGAGTTCCGTAGAGTTGTTGAGGCTCCCACATTTTCTAGACAATCGACTCACAGATGGCGGCGAGGTTGTCAGCCTTACGAGCCGGCCGTCCTTTACTCCCAGGAATATTCCTGGTACTCATTTCTGTCAAACGCTGAGTCGACCCCAGGGCCATATTGCGGCTGGAAGACTTGTACGGTCATAAATTCCATTATTAACACTAATCAGTTGTAACTGGCGAAAATTTATCCCTTTGAATTTCTTTCAATAAAACTTATGTAAATTAATAAGTACTCTACTTCATGCAATGTATCAGTTTCTTATGAGAAGATCAGGGTATGAGAAATTTTATAAAACTCTATTTTGAGCTTCATATGAGAATATTTTGAAACGACACTGGCCAAATTTTAATTAGACTGACAAAGTTTACTGCAGATCTCAAAATTCAGATTTAATAGAAATCCCTTGTGTATCTTGGGAGATTAAACATGCAGGTGGACTTGCAGGAAGATAATCTGCTTATTAAGAATTAAATTCAAAAGTTTAAGGAACGCATTAAAACATGATTTATTTCAGCATAGTAAATGTGATGAAACTGTTTTCTATATAGAAGAAAGCAGTCTTCTGGGATTTGGCACCGTGTATATGTGGTGTTAACCGACGTTTCNATATTCAGATTCTTGGCGTTCAGCTCCAAGAAATGTAGTTCTAAGATCTGTGGCCGTACATTCACATAGTAAGCTCAGATACTGCCATGAGACAGCTGATGTAAAGCATCCGAATTGTTGGCCAGAGAGAGTTTAAAAAATTTCAGCTACTTTTATGCCATTGTAGAAGCCGAAATTGTTTTGTTCTTGGGTATCTTTCACTGTACTAGCAGTACGCAACGAAAATAAAACGCTGTAAAAATTATGGACCATAACCTGTAGGAATGCTGAATTTGTATACATACACATGTGCGCACTTGTACAAACACACGTGCACACAAGCAAACAGCAAAATAAATACACAAAACTCTCTCTTCTGTTGCTAAGTTGCCAACTTAAAGGAAATCTGTCTTAAAGCGCAAATCATGTTGCTTTACAAATGGCACAAACTGGGGACTCCTCATTCATATTGTAAATCTTATATTACAAAATCTGTAAAAGATTATAAATATTACATAATAAGCCTTACATGTTGGCCTGTACCTAATTTACTAGATCTGTTATTTGTCACTTATCCTAAGAAATCGAAAATAGCAGAAACTCCGTGAAAACTAGTTCGAATCTTGAATTCCCCCTCTTCTCATTCAATATTCATATATATGAATATCTGAACTAGGTTCATTTCCAGTCGAATCACGATACAGACTCTGATCAGTTCATTATTCGATTACAGTCCTTCCCGGTTTCCCGAACAAACCAATAACATGTACACTCCCGTCCCCATTCATTTTGGATAATGAAGTACTTATCATATTGCGTAATTCATTGCCTTAAATTATCTGCAAAAACAAAACCCGTGCCCAGATTGCTACGATAATCTATGCATACATAGCACGGCCTTGCATATGTATGTCTACATGTTCAAGGTCTTAGTATACATTCAGTATAATTAATTAGAGCTGATCCGTTTTCATATAATGTTTCGGGGTAATAACCACCGTTGTAATAAAAAAACTTCGTGGCCTGTAGTCCGCAAGCGAACTATACCGACAGAGCGATTGCCGCTTGTCGGCGAAGTTAGTGCCAACTTTAGCGGATAGAGGGTGTCACGTGGTCAGCGCAACGAATCCCCACGGCCGGTTTTCTAGACCGGAGCCGCTATTTCCTTGAAGTAGCTCCTCAGTTATCCTCACAAGGCAGAGTGGACCCTGTTCCAGACACACTACTTCTCAGAAAACCTAGTAGCTCCGGGAATCGAACCAGGGACACCCGGATCTGTAGCTAAAAACTCTGATCAGTAGACCACAGAGGTAATACCAACGTGAAACATGTTTTGGAGTAATGTCCACTATTGTAACGTCAATGTGAAACATGTTTTGAAGTAATGTCCACTGTTATAATACCAATGTGAAACATGTTTTGGAGTAATGCCCACTGCTGTAATGCTAACGTGAAGGCTGTTTCTGGATAGGGCACTGTATAGAATTTGGTTTTATTACTGACATTTCTGGGGTTCTTACTGTCTCCTTCTTGAAAATATAGTGACTACCTAAATGATCCTTTCGATATATGTGGCATAGGTTCACATGGGAATTGAGCACAGCCCATGGATGAAAGTAGTTGGCAGAACTAAAAGGCTTTTAAAGGAAATCTATAATATAATTCATGCAAGTAAAAGTTTTGTTGCATTCGCAATGGTCTTACACGAGGCAATTCTTTGTTGCCATTGCTTCTCAACCAAGCTTTGCAATATATCATTAGGAATTTAAAAAATCAGGAATACATTTCATTTGTTCGGACACACAAGCTTCTGGACATCGCTGGTAAAGGACACAATGATAGCAAAAAGAAAGGCACGGAAGCTGTAACAGACGCTAGCAAGAAGAATTTCATAAAAGCGGGCCCACAGAGAATTAAGTGCCTCTTGTCACTAGAATTAAGGACAAAATCTTATGACACTGATTGCCTTCACAAAGGAATTAAGAACACTGGTCCATGTCCCGAGATATTTCAGCTCAGTATTCCAGCTATTACCAGCCCTCCAGGTGCTGTGCATGTAGCACGTATGGAGGAGATAAAATATACGAACAGGATTATAATCTGAAAAATTTAAGAGAAGGGAACACTTGTGAGAACTAAGTCATGATCGGAAGATACTATTTTTTTATGCTAGTGGGGTGGGACTAAGTCCCTTGTACTGCGGCCACTTCTGGCCTATTGTACCAGCCCCAGATGATAGGTGAGGGTGATTGTGGAGCAATTGGTGGAATGAAGATCGGCAGGGGAAACCGAAGTACTCGGAGAAAATCTGCCCCAGCACCACTTTGTCCACCACAAATCTCACTTGACCAGACCCGGGCTCGAACCCGGGCCGCCGCTGTGGGAAGCCAGCGACTAACCGCTTGAGCTATGGCGCGGCCCCAAGATACTATTAACTTGGATTCTAAGGATAAAATATATAACGATGTAAATTAGATGCATTCGAATGAGGTATAGCGCCGCGCACTTGAATGCTGCAACGAATTTTCGATTTCCAAAATCTCCGAAAATACCTTGACCAGCAAAGTACCTATCAGTATCCAAAAACTTCTTTTTAGTACAATTGGTTATAGTGATTTTAATTAGGTAGGGGCACGCGGTAGCGTAGTTGGTTGAGGCACTATATTACAAGCCGGAAGTTCGCGGGTTCGATTCCCAATGAGGTCAGTGGATATTTTCAAATGACCTAATCCTTCCAGTCGCGCTATGGCCCTGGGGTCGACTCAGCCTCTAAGAGAAACGAGTGCCGGGAATCTTCCTGGGGGAGAAGGGGCGACCGGCGCGCAAGGCTGACAACCTTACCGCCATCCTCAGCTACTGTCGAGAAAATGTGGGAGTCTCGATGTCTCACAAGCCTACGGGCCTTCACATCCTGTAGCTTTACCCTTTCTACCTTTATTTAGAGGGTGCGTAAAGCTCTAAATGCTACACAAATTTTGTGAGGTTTCGAGTTCTTGCAGCAATTCTCGAATATTTTGCCCTGCAAGCTTGAGCCCTGTCTTGTCTGAAGCAGCCTGAACCCGCCTTCCTGTGCACCCAGTCCTTCCCCTTCCATTCCTGTTGCTGTTTTCACATCCATTAACCCCGTTGCCTATTTGCCTGCAAGGGAATAGTCGTGCACTCCTGTGCCACTGATTCGGGATTTAGACTTCGAAGCGATCATTGCCACATTCATGGATAGGTCCACTGAAGCAGCTACGCAGTGTGACAATTAAGTTCCAGAACTGAGACCATAAAAAAACGCACAAAAAAGATAAAAATATTTATTAATACCATCACTCAATATAATACCCGCCCGCTTCTGCACATTTACATCGCTCGTACAATGAACTGAATGCCCGAGAAAACGCTTCTTCCCTCATTGCCTTCCGTTCTCTCGTCACAGTCTGCTGGATCGATGAAACAGCCTCGAATCTTGTCCCTTTCATCGCAATTTTTAATTTAGGAAATAAAAAAGTCAGTCGACGCTGAAGCAGGGGAATAGGGTGGATGGGATAACACGGGGACCCCTCGTGCCGCCAAAAACTCGGAGTGTGCGCAGGTGCATTGTCGAGCAGAAGATACCAGGAGCCACTTTCCTGAAACTCAGGCCTAAAGCAATGCACTCGAGCGATCAGTCTCGTAATCACCTCTTTATAAAATTAACCATCCACAGTCTGTTTTTTTTCGGCAAATTTCGTGATTAAAGATAACTTTAGCATCAAGAAATGCAGTCAACATTGTTTTCATCCGTTCATCGCCTTGTAACAAATCTCGCCTTCTTTGAACATTTATGTCATCCAAACACACTTCTTCTCGATTAACACTCTTCACCTTAAGCACTTTTCAACAGTTCAAACATTTCAGTAGCTGTTTTCTTTAATTTTACACAAAACTTAATCGCTACTCTTTGTTCCATTTGAAAAACTTCGACACGACCAAAAAACTAATTTTACCAACACAATTGTAATCCTTATATGCATCAACCAAACAAGTTTAAACTTGCACGTCATATAAATAAACGTTCTAACTAGTCCCGTTCATCCCCGATATATGATATCAGTAGCGTTACTGTAGGAGCGTCAGTTCGGGAACATAACTGTCACACGGAGACATGGGTGGCTGGGGTTCGAAGAGCGAGTGTTCTCTAAATTCTGGTCCACTTATTTTTCTAAGTTTCGGTCTTTGTCGTCATTTTTGACGTACTCACCTCTGCTTGGTACACCTGGTTTGTGTATACTCGTATATTCCTCTTATAGCCCAACCTCTGGGGCCAAATGCTGTCTTTCTACTTACTTGTATTACTTGTTTTTATTATTTTACAACTTTCTGCAGTGCGCACTTCCAACCACACTAAATGGAGTAGAGTGATCAGCTTCACGTCCCGGTCGCTTTACACCTGGGGAAAACGCCCCCGGTACCCGTTGGATAGGAGGCTGGATGGACTTCACAGATGGTCTGGACGCTAAGGTATCCTATCTTCTGACATGTAACACAGTGTAATCCGCAGAAAACCGAAATTTCGGAGTAACATACCGTCTCCATTTTCATGTTCGAAGCGTAAGTCAAGCAAGAAAGCAGCATGAAGTAGGCAGCAAACTTCCCATCCACTATTCTTGACCCTCTTATCCCCTGAGGCATTCCTCCAACCCGCATAAACGGCTTCTCTGCCACCCTACACATTTCTCGGCCCACCGCGCTCTTCACGGTTCTGCTTGCTTCATACTGGTTTCTCACTTGGCTTACTCTTCGACCCTGGAAATGGAGGTGATATGTTCCTCCGAAAGGTGGATTCACTTTCAACGAACTACACGGCATTATATCCCAGGAGACAGAAATCTTCATGGCCACCGCTGTGACAGCCTCGAATCCAACAATAGGTTATTTTCACTTTAACTCAGACCCGTTTTAGGGTTTTCAGTGTACACAACATCAGTTTCTCAGTATGTAAGCATATCTACATTATCATAGGCTTTTTACAAGAATACTTATCTTAATTTAAAACTGTTAGATTACGATGTTTTGGACGAATTTAAACTCTTGGTGTACAAAAACCAGGCAGAACCATTTCAGTCCCCCCATCTCTGTCCGAGCCTCTTCAAGAAGTAACAGGAAATACGCGACCTTTCGTACCACAAGATAGGCCCTAACATCCAATCAGAGGCCGCTCCATAGCTCAAGCAGTTAGTCGCTGGCTTCCCACCGCGGCGGCCCGGGTTCGATCAAGTGGGATTTGTGGTCGACAAAGTGGCCCTGGGGCGGGTTTCCCCTGCCAATCTTCATTCCACCAAATTCTTCATCACCATAATCACCCGGGGCAGGCTACAATAGGCCAATCAGTGGCCGCCGTGCCGAGTGGACCCAGTTGGACTCAACCCCCCACTAAGCGAATTAAAAAAACATCCCATCAGTCATAGAGCCTCGACGTCTCACAACCCTATGAGCCTCCACGGCCTGTTACAGGGATAGCTTTACCTTTTTTTATCCATAAATTGCAGAGAATCAACGAGGGCTCTGCTACATGGAGTCAACGTAAATGAAAAGCGTCGAAACAATGCTGCACTTTCTGTTCCCACTCGGTTTCCTAACGGTTCAGATCGTACGGGGCGACACGCCTTCTTTCGCGAAACTTGGAAGCTCCCCTCCGATGAGCGGGGCTGGGAGAGGGAGGATGGGAGGCAGTTCCATCGTGAGAGCAACCAGAAAGTCCTGAAGCGACCGTGTGGCAGGGAAGAGCGATTCTGGAAAATCAACTCGGCTCTTCCATTCCAAACCCTTTATTGCTTTACTGTCCCTAATGCGATTTTGCCAGACACGCGTAGGCCATTGAAACTATGCGCTGCTTCCTATACGAGCGAGTTACTTAAGGGGTTCACAAAATTTTTGATAGTTCAACCTTCTAAAATAATGCATCTAGGAGCCCACCCATCTCTGCCGTTAAGCGACATATGAAAATTTACATATCCCTGCAGGTCCCTGTTAGGCGATACGGTGACAGAGCAATCCCAATAGCTTCATACCTCTGTACACCTGCTGTGAGCTCTAACATTTCCTCGCACAATCATAAATAACAAATGCGAAATATTTCGCTGGCTGCGTATCTATTTTCCGAAAACACTTCTATTAAAACATCTTGACTTACCAAAAGTATGCGTGGATGCAAGTACATCTGAAGTAATTCTTGCGAACCGGATACGTCCCAAGGGGTCGCAACCCACAGTTTGAGAAGCCACGCGTTATTTAACAATACTGCATGACAGTTTACTTAGCACTGAATTATAGGTGACACGATAATAATGAATTACTGAAGCGGGGGAGTGAGGCACAAAGATTTTGGGTGTAGCTCTCTTGTCCTGAATGTGGCGGCACCAATTCCCTCCGAAACGTTGGTACCTATCTACTAATGGTGTTAATGAACGGCGGAAGGAAGACAGTGGTAGAGGAAGAGACGGTTTCCTACCCTGCAAATTGAGACAACATATTCCTCCGAAATGTGACTATGAATCTGCCGCTATGCACGGCATCATACCCTATGCCCTATAAGACCGCAATCTTGATATTCATTGTCAGACTTGAGGCTTTCACGGCGGTGACTATGAAGAAAGCAGTCTTCTGGGATTTGGCATCGTGTATATGTGGTCACAAATCATAAAAGCTCTCAGAGGAAGATGAAGAATATATCATGCTGGCGACGACTAAGAAGGGGCTTGATCCCTCGGTGATTGCTGTCATGATTACTAACACAGGTTATTTTATCACGAATCTACTATGAAAAATTGAGCTGAGCTTACTGGAAGAGTATGGACCCATCAAGTATGGCAAATGCATTTTTGTAGCAGTAGTTACTCGAGGAGCTAAGGGCCGCGCCATAGCTCAAGCGGTTAGTCGCTGGCTTCCCACCGCGGCGGCCCGGGTTCCATCCCGGGTCTGGTCAAGTGGGATTTGTGGTGGTCAAAGTGGCGCTGGGGCAGGTTTTTTCCCAGTACTTCGGTTTCCCCTGCCAATCTTCATTCCACCAATTGCTCCACAATCACCCTCACCTATCATCTGGGACTGGTACAATAGGCCAGAAGTGGCCGCAGTACAAGGGACTTAGTCCCATCCCACTAGCAATAAAAAAATTCCCGAGGAGCTAACGGTCATGAAATGTTCGAACATTTAGGTTTTGTGTTCTAGGCTCGCTCAGAGAATTGTATATGTAGAAAAATATCGCACCTCTACTTATGAGTTTAGTGGATGCCCGTCTTAATCACGTAAACGCCGGACACGTGACAATATGAATGAAAAGTTCCATGGGACTAACAGAAATGAAGATACATTTCGCCTGATAGGGCTTAAACATTAGTATATGTCCCCAACATCGAATGTAACTGAAATCCATTCGGTAAATTTAGAAATGAAGTAGACACGATCCATTGTGCTTTGAAATTATGAACTCGAAGCAAATGTGTGGTGTATTTTCTTGTAGGCCAAAATGGAGAATATTCTCATTGGGGAATACAGTGTGCTAAGTTGTTTGTTCGGCCGAGCGATCAATAGTTCATTAAAACTTAATAAAGTCTAAAACTTCATCGGGTAACTCGCTGTAGATTATAAAGCGTTGAAGGCTTGAATTGAAATTGTTACGGCTGGCAAAAGGAAATGTGCCAGTTCAAAACATCCGGCGTGCTATTTCCTTACTATCCACGAGTTATTCATGCACCAAATCTTGTGCATATGCAAATGAAATCCTGCATCACAACGAACTCAACGGACAACTTTTAATGGATTCATTTCCTGTATTATATAAATATCATTAATAATTCTTTTGTTAGCAAAAGAATGCTGACATCATATGCAGTGAAATCCACGGTTAATTTTGATTTCTTTAATCAAATCTACGATCGAAGTTCACTCTGAAAAAGCTGCGTTTAAGAAACTCATTATTATTATTATTATTATTATTATTATCATTATTATTATTATTATTCGACTCCGTCAGTGTCTGGCTATACAGCGTGAGCAGTGAGATGATAAATGTGTCATAAATTAGAAAGGATTTTGAAAGAAGCGGGCATGATCCAGTAGAGTTACTATCCTAGCATTTTCCTGTAGGGCTTCAGATTATTGTGCTTCCCGGCCCAGATTCGAATCGAGGATCTCCCGAACACGAATCTAGATCGTTACCGCTAGATCAGCCCAGGCGGTAAAAGCTAGTTCTGTCTCCCTCTTCACGCAACTGAGGCGTCCATCACCGAGGGCTGATCTCAGTCACTGATCCTCACTGGACGTTCAAATTTTTATTTTCCAAATTTATTTTCTATATGTACAAGTACAATCGCCGGTCACGATAGCCTAGCGGTCTAAGGCATGTACTGTCTTCGCTCGCTTGGAAACCGGGATCGTGGATTCGAATCCCACTCAGGGCATGGATGTTTAGTTTGTGTGTGTGCGTTTTTCTGTGTTTGTGTACAGGTAGAGGCCTTGCGACGAGCTGATCACCGGCCCAAGGACTCCTCCCGAATGTGTAAGATCTAGAAAAAACGAAGTGAACGGAGAAGCTCATGGAGGTAGGCCTGGGCCCACTGGGGCTGTAGTGTCAAGGAAAAAAAAACACAAGTACAATCAGCAAATTGTACAGATACATATTACATATATAGAGACACGTAGAGGAGTGTTCAGTACCGCTTCTCTGTAACTAATAAGTCCTAGGCCTGTTGAGACGTTTGGGTAATGAGCTTCATAATGAATCATAATACTAAAATCTATATTACACTAAAAATCTGGTAGGTAGATCGCAGTCGCCTGTTGTGGTTGGGTTGAGCCATTCGGCTCACAGCTAAGTCGTTTTGGTATGCGCTTGAGTGAGCTCCATATTGCGAGTTGAAACGGCGGATATCCTCTTTAACTGTTGGTCTAAACATCCCTTATGATAAATGTATTCGCTGCGAATCAGGGAGCATTAGTTATTATGAATAAGGGGTCGACTCAGCCTCTAACAGAAATGAAAACCAGGAATATTTCGGGGGGTAAAGGGCGGCCGGCGCGTAAGGCTGACAACCTTACCGCCATCTATTAGCCGATTGTCTAGAAAATGTGGGAGCCTCAACATCTCACAACCCTATGGGCCTTCATGGCCGGTTGCAGGGATAGCTTTAAGGCTTTAAATTGGAAAAGTTTTAATATTTCAATGGTAGAACTGGAAGCAGTGCCCCAGAGTTGGATTAACAATAACAATATTAACATGTGGCATTTTGTAAGATTTGAGGCTTTCACGGCGGTGACTATGAAGAAAGCAATCTTCTGGGATTTGGCACCGTGTATATGTAGTGTTAACCGACGTTTCGGAGGAACGTATCGCCTCCATCTTCAGGGTAGAAGAAAAAATATAAGAAATCTGCAAGCGGAGAGACCGTGAGAACCGGTAAAAGCAGACTGCTTTTGTAGAGTACAGTTTGCAGACGTAGGAATAAAAACGGGCTACCGAAAAAAATCCTGCTGAAATAAGACATCTGCAATAAATCACATAGCTCTAAACGTGTGGACGACGCCCCTTATGAGGTGGAATAGGATTTTACAAATTTTTAATAGAAAATTTTAATGGATTTTAATTAATTATTTTTTATTTTTATTTTTAAGTGGACTGCAGCGCGTGGTTTTAGCGCACATCAGAGCAGTGTAGCAGTTGCGATACATTGAGACACCTGAAAATGGCCATCTATGGCCGAAACATGTTGTGTTACGTGTTAAATGGTGAATTTGGAGGTATAAGTTTAAACCGAACAATTGTTCAATACAAATCCGTAAGTCCAGATTGGCTTGATTATTGTTTTGTAGATTAGGAGTTTGTTGTTTGTGGAGAGTTTGGAATTATGTGCAAGTAACCAGTATGTTTTGTTGAGTGTGATTTCCAGTTGTTTCCGTTTTAAGTGCATGTGTTTACGCCAGGCGAGTCTCGTGTCAAGGTGGAGCCCAAGATACGTGGCATCTTTTTGAAGGAGTTCTGCATTATTTATATGGACCGGAGGGCACGTTCCTGTGCGTGTGATAAATGTTACATGAACAGATTTGGATTCATTTGATTTTATTCTCCATTGTTTTAACCAGTTATGGCTTGTAGTTAAGTTAGTTTGCAGTTTATGTGAAGCTATGTCTGGATCATTGTCAGAGGCTAGTGCTGCCGTAATTCCGAAACGGTAGAAATCTATATGGAAGATTTATTTCTTATTCATGAAACATATTCAGTCTTTCAACGGATGATAAATTTTCTACTTCACATTTTTAGAAAGTAACGCAACACATCCATGTTGTTGATAAACAGTCATTTATAACTGAATATGCAAAGCGATATATTCTAAATGCATGGATGTTGTATTCATGGTCTTATAATATTTGGTGGCAACTCAGCCAGGATACCGATTATCGGTCTGAGGGTTTTGCTGATTTTCCTCAGTCCCTCAAAACATACGTCAGTATGCTGCCTCGATTGGTTCAAAACCACTTCCGCCCAAATTTATTCCAAATCAACTTTCACCAATAATCCTAGGATTCGCCGCTATACAGTCTAAGCACTGAGAACGCCGTAAATAAGCCCTGTCCTCTCCTCCAAATATACGGTAGCCAACTAAGTGACCTCACTACACTCACAGAACGTCGTGGTATAGCAGTTAAAATACTGCTGGTAATATGGACGTACTCTTTTCGACTTTCCGGCCGTGAAAGCCCATAGGATTGTGAGACGTCGAGGTTCCCACATCTTCTAGACAATCTTCTTACAGATGGCGGTAAGGTTGTCAGCCTTATGCGCCGGCCACCCTTTACGCCCCGGACAATTCCTGGTACTCATTTCTGTTAGAGGTTGAGTCGACCCCAGGATCATAGTGCGGCTGGAAATATTAGGTAAATTGAAAAAAAATCCACATCATCGGGACTCGAACCCGCGGCCTTCCGGTATAGCATAGTGTCTCAAGCAACTACGTTACCACGTGCCCCAGAGCTAGAGAGAGAGAAAGAAAACAAAAGATCGAAAAAAAATCTCAGGCAGAAAAATTTCAAATAGAAAAACAAAAATATATCCCTTATCTTTTCGCCTTGTAGCTAATAATAACTGCAGAACATTACAATCCCAACAGAAAGCAGGGTCAATTGAGTTCCGCCAAAGTGCGCAACTAGAATATCTCTAAATTTGAGCTGAACCTACTCTAGTGCCATCAGGTCACCTTAGTTGTAAAACCATAAAGTGCCATAAAGACATGTTCGTTAACTTGTTTCTATACCAAATTGCACGCATCTAGCTTAAATGACTAAGTTACAATCTCTGACCTCTTAAGTATTGAGAAAAATTATTATTTAGCAACACTGCCTCAACCGAAAAAGAAATATAATGTGGAATTCATTACACATGATGAATCATTAAGACTGTGCAATTAAGCGAACTTCGCTTAATTTCAGAGCATTCTCGGAATTTTCGTTAAGTACTGAATAACGAACCTGTTAACATTCGAGAAACGTAAAATTTATAGTTAATTTACTGTGGAGCTAATTCTTCCGCTATGTGGGCGAGAACAGCTGCATACCCTTTGCTTTTAAACATTTGCCCTGTTCCAACCAAATTAACCTCAGTTTCATTATTCTAATTATTAACGTAACACGCCCTGCACTTGATGGGTTTTGTAATAAGTGACATTTAGTCGCGTTATGGACAAATGATCGATACAAATGTAACCAGAAGCTGTGACACGTGGGCTGACTCTTCTAACATTTCGAAGCGGGTAGGCTAGCGCACTAGAACGCATCAACAATTAATGCAACGAATATCACAATGGATTTTTAGGGTTCTCCTCTCCTTTTTCGATAAAAAGCGGTTCATACTCTACAGCAGTCCTCTGTTGAATTCTTCAGTGCCTCACCGTTCTGTAAACCAAGACCTGTCAAAATGCAATTTTGGCTGGAACATTCATTATCCTGCATGAGGTTTTGTGTAGTCTTTCCCAGCTCCTCCAAGTAAATAAAGGATTAACTTGAAATAGGCCACAACAGCAGCCATCCACACCACCTCTCATTCAGTTATTAATCATCTTATAATTCCATGCCCTATAATCTGAGTTACTGCGCCATAGCTCAAGCGGTTAGTCGCTGGCTTCCTACCGCGGTGGCNTCAGGATCATAGTGAGGCTGGAAATATTAGGTAAATTGAAAAAAAATCCACATCATCGGAACTCGAACCCGCGGCCTTCCGGTTTATAGCATAGTGTCTCAAGCAACTATGTTACCACGTGCCCCAGAGCTAGAAAGAGAGAGAAAGAAAAAAAGACCGAAAAACCTCTGAGGCAGAAATATTTCAGATAGAAAAACAAAAATATATCCCTTATCTTTCCCCTTTTAGCTAATAATACTGCGCGATATTACAATCCCAACAGAAAGCAGAGTCAATTGTGTTCCGCCAAAGTGCGCAACTAGAATATCTCTAAATTTGAGCTGAACCTACTCTAGTGCCATCAGGTCACCTTAGTTGTAAAACCATAAAGTGCCATAAAGACATGTTCGTTAACTTGTTTCTATACCAAATTGCACGCATCTAGCTTAAATGACTAAGTTACAATCTCTGACCTCTTAAGTATTGAGAAAAATTATTATTTAGCAACACTGCCTCAACCGAAAAAGAAATATAATGTGGAATTCATTACACATGATGAATCATTAAGACTGTGCAATTAAGCGAACTTCGCTTAATTTCAGAGCATTCTCGGAATTTTCGTTAAGTACTGAATAACGAACCTGTTAACATTCGAGAAACGTAAAATTTATAGTTAATTTACTGTGGAGCTAATTCTTCCGCTATGTGGGCGAGAACAGCTGCATACCCTTTGCTTTTAAACATTTGCCCTGTTCCAACCAAATTAACCTCAGTTTCATTATTCTAATTATTAACGTAACACGCCCTGCACTTGATGGGTTTTGTAATAAGTGACATTTAGTCGCGTTATGGACAAATGATCGATACAAATGTAACCAGAAGCTGTGACACGTGGGCTGACTCTTCTAACATTTCGAAGCGGGTAGGCTAGCGCACTAGAACGCATCAACAATTAATGCAACGAATATCACAATGGATTTTTAGGGTTCTCCTCTCCTTTTTCGATAAAAAGCGGTTCATACTCTACAGCAGTCCTCTGTTGAATTCTTCAGTGCCTCACCGTTCTGTAAACCAAGACCTGTCAAAATGCAATTTTGGCTGGAACATTCATTATCCTGCATGAGGTTTTGTGTAGTCTTTCCCAGCTCCTCCAAGTAAATAAAGGATTAACTTGAAATAGGCCACAACAGCAGCCATCCACACCACCTCTCATTCAGTTATTAATCATCTTATAATTCCATGCCCTATAATCTGAGTTACTGCGCCATAGCTCAAGCGGTTAGTCGCTGGCTTCCTACCGCGGTGGCTCGGGTTCGGTCAAGTGGGATTTCTGGTGGACAAAGTGGCGCTGGGGTATGTCTTCTCCGAGTACTTCGGTTTCCCCTGCCAATCTTCATTCCACCAATTGCTCCACATCACCCTCACCTATCATCTGGGACTGGTACAATAGGCCAGAAGTGGCCGCAGTACGAGGGACTTAGTCCCATCCCACTAGCATTAAATGAAACATGATGCTGGTTTATTTCCGTTTTTAATCTAAACAACATAATGACTGCGGGTTGTTTCATCAACTCCTTCTTTCTTTAATACTACCTCCAGGTTTCCTTTTCGCAAATTTAGCCCACTGCCATTTTTTTTCTCTAGACTCATGCTCAGCAAACTGTTCACTGACTACAGAATGGGTTCTATTTCTTTCAATAAAACCATTTCCGCAGACACCAGTGTTTCATAAACAACTTCATGGTAGCAGGAAATAATCCATTACTCTCTAACTGAAAGTACGTATTAAAACTTCAAGGGAAAGGATTTTACAATACGGCTATTATTGAGCTGTGTATCGTGTGCTGAACTAGTCTTTACCTGGGTGTATCTGCAATCGGCACGCCCTCTGTACGCAGTACATTCTTTTCAGAAGAGAGCTGTCATATAAATACGGCATAGGAAGATTTCCATGTGTACAGCACCGCGGCCGTTTTTCAGCAGTGGGGATGGTGCAGCAGGAAATGTGAGGAACTGAGGACTGTTCAATGTGTATTTGGCACAGACTACAGTCAACTCCGTATTCCATTCCATTTTGCAGCATACCGCACTTTTCAAAGCTTCAGGTGTGGCAGTTATTCTCAAACCAGTATCTATGTTACAGATTTTACATGTGAGTTGTAGGATAAGCGATACTGTGCTTTAAAATTGTGTGTCAGATATCCATCTGCAATCAGAACTGACCGACAGCAATATATCCCAGACACATTGCCAGTTTTAGGGGCACGCAGTAGCGTAGTTGGCTGAGGCACTATGCTACAAGCCAGAAGGTCGCTGATTCGATTCTCGATGAGGTCATTGGATTTTTCAGTTGACTTAATTCTTCCAGCTGCACTATGGCCCTGGGATCGAATTAGCCTTTAACGGTAATGAGTATCAGGAATCTTCCTGGCGCGGTGGCTGACGCGTAAGACTGATAACTTCACCGCCACCTCTGAGCCGAGTGTTTAGAAAATGTGGGAGCCTCGACGTCTCACAATCCTATGAGCTTCCACGGATTGTTACAGGGGTAACTTTAGCATTGCTAGTTTTATGTTTTATTTTGAATAACTGACGATTCTTTCCGCTGTTAAACACACCGATAAGTGTTCTAACCGCTGCAAGTTTGTGACCGCACTCTTCGATTTTGAGAATAGAAATGAAGATCCGACAACAGCGCCCGAGCTGCGACACTATGCTGCACTAATGCAGGGCATGGTGTCGTTAAATTGCGGTGGAACTCTGATGCACGGTGCAAGAGCGACGATGACGTTGATGGGACAATTTCGAGTATTCTCCATCGACTGTGCGACAAGGGTACTTCATCATCAGCTAGTGACATAGACCATTACGTCATAATTACAAGTTACTAGATTCCTATATCAACCCTTTTAAAAAACTGAATCCTTTCTAAATAATATATACATTCAGTTCGTACCTCACAGGTAACACATTATTTCTCCGCTACAAAAATCATTCAGTTAATAATATTTGGGTGAGGAAAAGAACGCCGTTCTTCGTAAGACCCATAAGAAACACACAAACACAATATGTATGCAGAATGCAGAGTAGGTGGTACACACAGAACCACTGGGCTTTAAGGGGTTAATACACCGATGGGGATTTCAAACACGCATACACAAGGCTTTTCTTCGTAAGGTTACCTACCCAAGGTAGGATACTCTCTGGTTCGTCACGTAGATGGACTTGAAAATAAATTTGCCAGAAAACTGAAACACGTAAATAATCCAAACAAAAGGTACACTGAAACGTATGAGGTCGACCTACGTACATTAAAAGAGAATAATATATTGTACAATGCGAATTAAATCGATATATGGCAAATACATCTGTGAATCGTAAAATAACAGTGAAATGAGATTGGAGTAATTATTCCCACAATCACTGCCACTGCAGAAGCCGTAAGTAAAAGAAATTCAAATTATAGGAACAGAGTATTGAAGGCTGAAACAAGGATTTGGCGCAGAACTGTAGAAAGAATGGGAGCACATTCACTATATACTACTTAACTATACATTCAGAAGACCTTCAAAAAGCTTATAATAAAAGTATCGTAATGGAAACATGTTATAAGATTAAACCTTCATAGTTGGAAATGAACATCGCTAAAATATGAGCTACTGTACTTGATAGAGAAGAAAGTGCTTGTAAAATAATGAAGGAATTAAGGAGAAGAAAGAACATTCATGAACCCAATTATGTTAAGATATTCTGAAAGTGCTGCAAGACATAACAAGACTAGAGAAACATTTTATATTAATATTCTAAATTAAATTGTGGCAGTAGGCCTGTACAAGTATCATACAACAAATGATATGGAAACTCTGAACCATTCAGACAGAAGAAAGCTCCAACAACGAATCATGCCGATATTAAAATACCGCGTTTCCATTACAAAGATTATTGGCCTTATTAATATCTGCGGCAAATATGGACATATTCCAGAAAATGAAGACTGCCATAATTGTCTTTTAAAATATTATAGTAGAAAAGACGGTGATAGTGAGTGAGCGATTAGTCACAAAAGCCCGTTTTAAAATATGTGCTGAGATTTTAAAAAGTGTAATTAATAAGTGGAGGAGAGCTGTGATAAACAAAGCGACGTGGCTTCAGGAAGTGCCGGTCATTTATAGAGTGCATTGTCTGAATGACTAAGTCCCTTGTACTGCGGCCACTTCTGGCCTATTGTACCAGCCCCAGATGATAGGTGAGGGTGATTGTGGAGCAATTGGTGGAATGAAGATTGGCAAGGGAAACCGAAGTACTCGGAGAAAACCTGCCCCAGCGTCACTTGGTCCACCACAAATACTACTTGACCAGACCCGGCATCGAACCCGGACCGCCGCGATGGGAAGCCAGAGACTAACCGCTTGAGCTATGGCGCGGCCCGAATGACACGGTTACTTGAAGAAATATAAGAAACCACAGTCTGCATGCACAGTTTTTATATACAGGGGCCTTGGGCAAGGTCAGTATAAATAGGCTATGGGTTATATGAGAGCAGAAAAACTCTTGTAAATTCTGAAAATAATTTATATGATTTTATGACCTAACGTTTTTACATTCTTGTTTATTTGTGGTTTATTTAAGCACACTATCAGCAACTCATATCATATAGCGTCGAATTGTTGGTTGTTTAGTGAATAATGAGCTTTAAAGGATTTGGAAAGAAGAGGTCGCGGCATAATCTGAAGTGCAATTAAAGAATTTGTCTAGATTTACTGAAGAAAATCACAAAAACATTCAGTCAGAAGAGTCGGTGTTCCCGCCAAGATTCCAACCGATCACGTCCCGAGTACAAGGCAGACATTACAGTTTGAGCCAGCTTAGTAATATGTCACTGTTAACACAACAGGGAAGTGGTAAACGCACTGCTTATTGAGAGAAGATATCCCAGTTGTCATTTTCATGTTTTATGAGTGTCGGGTAGTAATAAACTCAGAAGATCATTTGCTGAAAGATTAATTCGAATTTTACAAGATAGCAAAGACATATAACATGAAAATATGAGCCAAGAAACCAGGGTATTTCCGTGAAAAGTCACAGGAGCCGAAACAATATTAAACAACCACAGCACATCAACACTTTTCAATCTTAACTGGTACTTCAGCAATTTTCATGCGACATTAAGTAAATGTGAGTGAGGTTGCATGTGACACAAATAAAAGTCGATCTTAGAAGAGTCAAAGACCAATGTTTAAAATTTTACAAAATAACTGTTGTACCTACATTATTGGTGGACTGCAATGTTGATATATAGAACAAAAGAGGTAAACATTTCTAAGAGCCATCTCGGGATATATGAGAATTGAAAATGTAACCAACTTCACGGAACAGAATATTTCATAAGGTGACAGTCGCTCAACTAGTCAAGAAAATTCCCGCCTTGTTTTAATGGATTTACCAGATCTTGCCACCGGACCCTATTGTACGCTAGATGAACCCAGTCCACACCCTGTAACCGTACTTCCCTCGTCAAAATTATATAATTAAGGATATGAATTACTTATACATTGTTTAATACCGTGAGAGACGCTCCATCGGCGAGGTACCATCCCCGGACCTTCTAAGTGTAATTCCGCTATTGTCCTCCTCAGGCTAAGGGTGCCGCTATTGTCCCTAACGCCACCTGTTTACGCCCAGTATCTCATAAACCCATGACCTGACCGTGCGAGACCAGCCGGGAGGGGTATTGGATTACTTGAAGACCGACAGAGGTTTATGGGCATCTGGAAAAATACGAATGTCGGGCAGGTGTCGGGCTCGACACTTGGCTCTCCCCTTTTATGTTCTTGTTTTTCGGATGCCAACTGGGGGACTTGTAAAGAGAGGGGGTCGGCTATAGGGAGCGGAGGATGACAGTAGTTGGAATGTAGATAGAGTGGAGAGACGTGTTTAAGAAGAGCAGTGGTAGCTGGTCAGCGGACGGAGCGGCTAGCTAGGAGAATAATGTACAGATTTATCATTGATGAAATTTTGAATTAAAACTGCCATCCACGGCGTGTTCTGGAGATCCCGGATTTATTTAACCCGAAGTGTGTTCCACTCCCATCTCCAAAGCACCCGTATCCCTGAGAGAGAGAGAACTCAAGCTCGAGTGACAGCCGTGGCAACTGTAAGTCGGCGGGCGGCTGCAACCCTTACATCCTGCACCTTCGAGATAAATTTAAAAATCTGTCTTCCATCTACGCATAGGTATCTGTAGTATAGGTTTCTTTCTTTCAGAATTTACAACCAAAATTTTGTATATATTTCTTGTCTCTCTCATGCCACATTCCATCTTGTTCTCCTTCATTTGATCACCCTTATTTTCTTGAGTGGTCAGCTTCACGTCCCGGCTGCTTCACCCCCGGGGAAAGAGCTCCCGTTACACATTGTATAGGAGGTTGGGTGAACCCCAAAGCCGGTCTGGACGACGTGGAGAAGAGAAAATTTTTGACCCCACCGGAAATTGAACTCTGACCCCTCGGTCGTCCAACCTGTAGCCAGTCGCTATACCGACTGTGCTATCCCGGCTCCTGTTTCCTTAGGTTCAGTATTGTCCTTAGTAACCTGCCTTCAGGCATTCTCAACCTATAACCTTCCTTAGGGTGGAACAGCAAGTTTCACACCCATGGAGACCGAGAAAACTGGTTTAAGTGACGTTTCCAACTTGCATTCTAGGAGTGTTGGCTCGGAATCCCGGTCAGGACACCGAATACTTTTACTACAATCTTTTGATGGTTTACTCAGTCCCACCAGGAAAATGCTATGATAGTGCCTCAGATTCGGCCATGACCGTTTGCTTGCGTTTGTTTCCTGTTCGTTATTTAATAATATCCTGACATTCGACACTATGTAGTCTGAGCTTCTCACACCGCCGTTAAATATACAAGACATAAATAAAGAAATATTGGACCCACGTAATGTTATAGTTTTGTATGTTTTTGCCTTTGCATATTAGAAGCCTGGAAGACGAAAAAATTTAAAGCGATTTGTAACAAGCATTCCATATATTTAATCAGCTCTTAGGTTTCATTCTGCAACTTAATTTTGCCTTGCTACTGTGGTTACAAAGTACTTGGACTTCATAGAACTTTCGAAAATTTAGTTTGCTATCTCCGCATTATGGTTATGTGTTTCATTCCGTCGAAGAACATCAACATGCAGGCTAACTCTGTTGTCTCTTCGTAACTTCTGAACCAGTATAATACAGTTTCCATGTTTCTGGTAATTCCAAGGGGAAAACATGCACGCAACTCCACTTCGGAATGTACATAGTTCCCAAATCCATTCTCCTTTTAAGTTTTGCTTCAACCCATTTATCCTGATATTCATTATTTTTCTTGGAACTCGTAAACAGTATATACTCTACATAGACATAAATTCTATGAACAGAAGCGAAATTGAAACCCAAGGCGATATCTAATGTTGTATAAGTTATTTTTTTTTCCTTGGCACTACAGCCCCAGTGGGCCTGGGCCTACCTCTATGAACTTCTCCGTATATAAGTTATTAGAGCGCATAATTTTAGCTTTTCATTTAGGCATTAACATAAACTGTATAGTCCTCACCAAGAAAAATATGAAATTAAAATGTTAATAAACACTCATAAGGTTAGTACTTCATATCAAGTGCTCAAGTAAGTACAGTCAACTGTGGAAATACTGCATAGACTTATGGGTAAGTAGTTTTCTCTGCGTTCATTTCTAAATTGACGATGTTAGAAGGAAGGTGTATAATGAATAAAAGTGTGCCTACTGTACTAAGTTAAGAAATAAGAGGATTATAAAAATAAAACCCAAACTGATAGCGGATATAGTAGAACCGAGGAATAAACCTCCGTGGCTTTTATTGCGCAAGCTAACCATACAGACTTAGCGACCGCCTCATGTGGGTGAAGTTACTGCCAACTTTTGCGGGTAGAGGCAGAGAAATCGGTTACATCTTTGGCGGAAATGAAAAATAAATCAGATTTGCCAGATGACTGTATCACTATACATCGCAAGAAAGAAGCGGAGGACAAAGACTGTGCTAAATACAGAAAATTTAAATACTCTGAGACCTGAATTATTTGATGAAGGCTCAGTGTGCATGAAATGGTGAAGGAGACGAAGCGTGTTGTGATGTGATGGTGCGCCATTGTGAAGTTTCTGCGCTGGAACAATGGAGCAGTGCACACAAAGGACGCTACGTATGTGCGGCCAGCACTCCCAGAGCTAGAACCAAACTCCACTGCACTAACACTTCATAGAGTTGGTAGATGCAGTGTCAGAAGCAAATGAAAAGGACGTATGATCGGCTGCGTCCATTCATAAACTGGTACGTAACAACTGTCTCAGCAGCTCTAGCTCTAACCCCAAAACACAGTTCCCACAAAATACATGTTTGCGTAGGTCAATCAAGCCTAATTTTGCCAGAATTATAAAAAAACTGTTTTAGAACTTGGAGGAGATGACATCGTTTATTAAAAACATTCAAGACAATGTCTTGTTTTAAAATTTAATTTTCTCGACATGATATAATTACCAACAACAAAGCAAACAAGCAAACAAACTCTGTGGCTTTAGTCCCCAAACTAACTATACCGACCGAGAGACCACCGCTTGTCGGCGAAGTTAATGCCAGCTTTAGCGGATACAGGTGTGGCGTGGTCAGCGCAACGAATCCCACGGCAGTTAATTTCGGTTTTCTAGACCGGAGCCGCTACTTTTCCATGCAAGTAGTTTCTCAGTTATCCTCACGATGCTGATTGGACCCAGTTCCAGACCCCCTACTACTCAGAAGATCTAGTAGCGCCGGTAATCGAACCCGGGACCTCTGGATCTGTAGAGAGGAACTCTGACCACTAGACCACAGAGGCGGTCATTATTACCAACTGTCGTCGAAATCTGTCCTATTAGTACAGCGCTGTTTCATTCGAAACTGAAGTCAAACGCAGGTGGAAGGATAATATTAAAATAATTCTTTGTTGTATTGGTTATGATATGAAAGGGGTTCATCTACTTCATGGGAGGATCTAGTAGTAACCATCTACCTATTATGGCTTTATGATCCCATAACAAAAGTGTCAAATATGCAGTTTTGAGGGTTGGTGATATGATTTGGCATCCTCCATTGTAAGGATGTTTCCTGGACACTTTCCACTGATTGTAACAAAGATTTTGTGAACCTAAAGCTTCGTACTCCGATTCTTTCTCCTTCAAGTAAAGATGCGAAGGAAGGGAGTGTCCGTATCCAGTTGGTTCCGTTAAAAGAAACAAATTCTTACTGCCTCGGAGGACTTTGTTTACTCTACTACAGACAATGGACAGTGCCCAGAGAACATCTTTACATACACCATATGTGCAAGAAGTATCCGACTTTATTTTTTTCCGCTGTAAGTAATGGCCAAAGGGGTGGGGAACTGAGCGTTGTGGTAGAAGGGACTTTCATGCGCATGCGTGATTTTTTGCCGACTCGTAACACTGCCCGATGCGTCTGTGGCTGCCAAATAGCGAAGTGGTGTAACACGTGTTCGTCGCATTCTCGTTTCGCTCAAGCTGACAGAACGCTTGGAGTAGCGATACTGCACTAAGTTTTGTCAGAAACTTGAGGATACCCAAGCGGAAACAATCCGCAAAATTCAGCAGGCTTTTGGCGATGATGCAATGGGGGGTCACTCAAATTAAAGAGTGGATCAGCTGCTTTAAACATGGCCGTATGTCGGCGGACAGTGAGCAGCGTTCCGGGACACCATCAACGAGCCGAAATGCTGATGTCATTGAAAAAGTGTGGACACTGATCATGGAGGACCGTCGTTTGACCATCCTGGAAGTTGATGATGAGGTTGGGATCAGCAGAGGTTCCGCAAACACAGTTTTAACTGATGATTTGAGCTTGCGAAGAGTGGCGGTAAAATTTGTGCCCAAGCTGCTTTCGCCGGAGTAGCAACGACTCCGCCTTGAGGTCGCGCAGGACATGCTGGAGTGCGCAAACAGGAATCCTGTATTCCTGAAGAATATGATCACTGGGGACGAGTCGTGGGTGTACGGATATGACCCGGAAACCAAGGTCCAGGCATCACGATGGAAGCAGCCAACATCCCCGAGGCCCAGAAAAGCATGACAGGTTCGGAGCAATGTGAATGTGATACTGGTTGGGTTTCTTTTTCGATTACCGGGGTGTTGTGCATCATGAGTAAACACCACTAGGCCAGACTGTCAATAAGGAGTACTACTAAGAAGTCCTTCGCCATCTTCATGCAGTTCGGCGCAAAAGACCGGAGTTGTGGGACGCACGCAACTGGTGTATGTTAAACACATATGGACTGCTTAAAGAAAACCTTGTATGCTATCGGACAGTTAATTAGTCGGTCAACTATTCAATATTTTAACCGATGGTTTACTTAGATAATCACTCATTAGTTATCAAGATGAATGCCTGGGCAGCAAATTACCTTATATTATGGGCAGGTCTACGAAGTTTTGATGATAATGTTTTATACAAACACAATCTGCTTGCATACGGCAGCAATTTTCTCCCGAGGAAGCAGGAAGTTTTGTCAGATAATCACCACAAGTAGCGAGCACAATCTGTTGCCGGAGCTGTAATTGCAGGATGAGGCTTATATCGGCCATAGGGATAAACACATACAGATTACTTACTTACTTACTAATGGAGCTGAGCCCTTCTTGAGGAACTGCCAATTCTGCAGCTACTCAAGAATTTCCCAGAATTTTATTGTACCCGAAGGTCAATTAACGTGTTCACAAGAGCCCTCAACTGGTCCCTATCCGGAGCCAGATCAATCAAATCCATATCATCCTATTTCTCTAAGATCCATTTTAATATTTTCCACCCACATACGCCTTGATCTTCCCAGTGGTCTCTTTCCTTCTGGCCTTCCAACCAATATCCTATATGCATTCCTCGTCTCCCCCATTCGTGTTATATACCCTGCCCACCTCATCCTCCTTGACTTGAGACGCCTTCCAGGTATGGAGGGAAGCTGCGAATATTTTGAATAAGCAGTCACTGACAGCCGACAAAGGTTGGTCCTCCAGTTTGGTGGTTGGGTGTGGGGTGACAACTGCTCACAGTAAAAAATAATGCAGTTACGAAATAAACATATACAGCTGGATTCCTTATTTCAAATCTCGATTCCCGTGTCCCACATTTACAGTAGTCCCATAGACGAAGTGTAACGATAAAAGGACGAAGCGTGTGACATGGGAAAAAAAAAAAACTCGGGTAAAACTTCGGAGAAATAGTTGATATGTTAGTGTATCTGCAAACCAGGAATTTGGTGTGCTGGAAACCCTTATATATCCTTTTTGTGTTCAAACGCTACCAACATGGTAGCGACGCGAATCTACAAGGAAAAGAAATTATGCACATGAAGAGTAAAAGTGCGGGCTTCTGAACTGCAGCAGATATTTATAAAACAAACTGTTGCGAGGCGGGCACGTAGCTTAGGCGAAACAAAGGAAAATATACATAAAATTTCGCTGGAAAAGAATCTTACTAAACAATGATTTGGTTTAAGCTTCTTCTCTTTTCTCGATTGCTATTGTCTTTTATATCGCATGGAAGGTCGAGAAGGAGGAAATTTTTGAAATAAATGTTTTGAGAAATGTATTTATAAAACAAACTGTTACGAGGCGGGCACGTAGCTTAGGCGAAACAAAGGAAAATATACATAAAATTTCGCTGGAAAAGAATCTTACTAAACAATGATTTGGTTTAAGCTTATTTTCTTGTTCTCTTTTCTCGATTGCTATTGTCTTTTATATCGCATGGAAGGTCGAGGAGGAGGAAAATTTTGAAATAAATGTTTTGAGAAATGTGTTCTAGAACTTTAAGAGCATATGCCGGTCAGCTAGTCAGAATCGAATGAATGGAATGGGTTTCGGTTTAGAGGTATTGAAATTTGAGATTATGGTTTGAGAGACTCCATTAAGATATTTTTTGTTCCCCAAACTTTGAACCTCATGAAAACAAATCAGTATATTCAAACATGAGTTGAATAATTCAACCAATTTGTGGACGGTGCACAGTCCTGAATTCTGTGGCAATTCCTTATTTCAAACAAAATTATAACCACTGAACCCAGGAGGTGCGAAGAGGGCATCTCACGTGTCTTCTGCAACTAGGCTAAACATAGCAATTTCTAAGAGCAAATCAAATTAAATCTGAGGGCCCACTTCAATAAAGCAAGACATACAGTGGCACATCCATGGTCACTGACGTTCTGAAAGACATTGGAACTCTGTGAAATTGTAACGGTCGGCCCTGCCAGTTTCTATTATGTTCCTTATATACTACATTCAAAGCTAAGACCGATTGTTCCATAGATAAAAGGGGCCAAGTATATTCCACAGTTTTACGTAACGTAAAACTGTAGCTCTCTCGTTTCTCAATCGATCCAGTATCAATTGAGAGGTGATAGGTACAACGATGTAATCTGACACAAAGACGTCTGGAGTCTGAAGACGTGTAGTCCAGTAGATATTTACCGACAATCCGAGGAGCCTCTTCACTCCATCCTTAGACTAGCGCGACGAGGGGAGGGAACGAAGTGGTTGAAATTTCTTGATTCTAAAGTTTTAAAATCGAAGGACTGCGCAGAGTAACCACCACTCAGAAGATAGTTGTGTGACATTTGGGGTTTTCACGGCGGTCGCTATGAACATTACCGTCTTCTGGGATGTCATTACGCGGTGTAGTCTACTAGATGTTTATCATTCTTTCGGAGGAAGGTGCTGCTTCCATCTTCGTCTCCGACACGCCAGTAAACGTCTGCCAGATTACACGGTGTCATACCCAAGAAGACAGTAACTTCATTGTCATCAACATGAGAACCTCAAACTTCAAATATAATTTATAATTTTTCAGTAAGTTCGAGCATATGAAAATAGCATTAATTGTTCTGCAGAAAGCACAGATGGATTACAGGAGAAATGATTCGAATTTAAGCCTATGAAAGACATGTTTGTGCAGAAAATGACGTAAATGAAAATTTTCAAAGGCACGCGACTTGTATCGTATGCAGTCGATTGTCATTTTGGTAATCATTGGTGTCACTTTAAGTTTAAACTTTTTTTTCGGTGGCTTTTCTCATAAACCTCTTATGCTGATTTATGTCGCTTCATGATGAGTTACGCACTTCTTAGCACAAAAATGCCCCTTGCCTCTCTTTATATATCTTGTCAGTCTACTCTTCATGGCGGGGCTATCAGCTAACTTAAAAATAAACATAACTGTAGAAAGTAGTAATGTAATGCTCTTTGAAAATACAACGGGAAGTCCATTCATTTGTTATGTGAACTATATTTTTTGTTGTTTACTGATTAAACTGAGGTTAATTGTAATATTAATTTTTAAAAGTCAAAACGCAAAGTCGTGCTGTAGAAATGCTTGCTTGGAAGTCGTGGCATTATACCTTACGTGAGCAGGTGAGCCCCCGGGCCACTATTACAGATATGGAACTCTTAGGTATTGTGTAACAATTTCGAATATATTTAATATCGAATTATAATATATAAAATATTTTAGCGTGATTTGGGACGAAAGCGGAACAAAAGGGCCACACACACACACACACGGAAGCGTAAGCGCGCAACAATAGGTCGTCCATTGCTAGGCAACGGCTCAATAAACAAGCCTTCTCAACCACAAAGAGGGTATGTGTTTTCTGCGTGATACGTGCCGAGGTGTTATAAAAGGGACAAAGAATGTCATTTGAGTGTGTTGTTGAGAACTGAGCCGAATTCTTGAGATGGCAGTCGAAGGTGATTGAGAAAAAATGGCAGGATATGAATTAGCCTGTGCAAAGAAGATTTCATGTGTGACTTGAAATTATAGTTACGGTTACAAATTCGTTGCCGCGCAGGATACGACTAATAGAGACTGAGAATCCTAGTGCGTGTGTCACGGTGAACGTAAATCAGCGATAGCGCTATACTGCCTGCAGTTCCCGAGCTGTGTGAATGGATAAGGTGCAATAAAATCAGCCATCCAATCCGAAACTAGTCTTATAAGTCATGGACACACCCACCCTACACGTGACATTCATTCAAACATAAACACATTCATACGGACAACGAAGTACGTAAGATAAACTGCGGTACCTACTCAGGGAAAACACATTAGATAATCAACATAATAAGATTTCTAAGAATATGGTGCCTTCTCGTGCAGTAGATCAATATCACATACCGTTTATACATTATTTCAATAATTTCTCGAATATCTCCATGTACGAAGTTAACCGGGAAAAATAATTAATAAGAATTAAAATTAATCGATTGTTGTTGGGTGGATCAAATATTATACGAAAATTCAATTTCTTCAAAACAAGAACATTCATAATGTATAGGGTACTAGTATATCTGTATCATTCTCTCGCTGCGGTTGGGATGACGTCTAAGGGCGGCCGCACACCAACTGCGTCAAGACAAGCATCAAGGCATGAGACATAACACGCAGTCTTGCTTCATTCATGATTCGTCATCATACAGCTGACGTCAGCATCATGACTCAGACCAGCGTGGGGCGGTTTTCATAATCTCATTCGTTTAAACTGTGCTCCTTTCTTTGCGTCATGTCGCAGACATCGTATCTTGACTGTTACATGTCTTGACGCATACCGGTGTGCGGCCTACCTAAGAGATGCTAACTGCTGGGTTTTTGTATAGGCTTACCCACACGGATCGAAGTGAAATTCGCGTGAGGAGCTTGGGAAATCAAACTGGCGGATAAAGCTGCAAATTATGTGTGCTCGGACCCACAGAGAGCAAAGAACCCGAAATTCTATGCGACTTAAACCGATGTACAGTTTTATGAGTCATAACTTCAAGCCCCCAAGCTTTATTAGGCCAATCTCTGTCATATAAGTTATAAACTAGCATTAAGCGTGAGATATCCAGTGCATGCAATTAAACTTAATTTCACTAAGCAGACTCATAATTTAAAGCATCACTCTGGTTATGGTATTAAAATGTCACCTACAAATTATGGGTATATAAACTCTTTACATTACTACAGAGCAGTCTGACACGTGAATATTGAAACATAATGAATGCGCCCTATTAGAGAAACAAATGAAGGCAGGCAACAGTGAAGGCTTTTAAACATTTACAAATTACCTTCCATCAGTCACATTAATAAAAGCTTTTTCCAGTAAATAAATTTGTGAAACTTGTTTAAATTTGTAAGATTTGAGGCTTTCACGGCGGTGACTATGAAGAAAGCAGTCGTCTGGGATTTGGCACCGTGTATTTGTGGTGTTAAGAGACGTTTCGGAGGAACGTACCGCCTCCATCTTCAGGGTAGCTCTGCTTTTACCGGTTCTCACGGTCTCTTCGCTTGCAGATTTCTTATATTTTTTCTTCTACCCTGAAGATGAAGGCGGTACGTTCCTCCGAAACGTCGGTTAACACCACATATACACGGTGCCAAATCCCAGAAGACTGCTCTCTTTATTGTTTAAATTTACTGTACGCGGCGTAATTTCCTGTCTGGGTCCCTTCTTTTATGAGAGAAAGAAAACCTGCGTTGTCATAACTTTGGTATGTGTTTTGTCTACAGAGTTAAATCTTCACCGGACTGACCACTCTTCGTACAAACTGATATGTACGTCACAGCGGAAAGCCCCGTCGAGATTAAACTTAATTTCCTAACATGAACAACAGCAACGTTGAGGCAGTGAGAACTTCTAATGTTGGAACAAAAACTGCTTCATTTAATACTGGATCGTAAAATGTTGTGTGGTGACAGAACTTTAGAACTATATACAAAGCTTTCTAACATATCTGGTGATCACTGAAGAACATCTGTAGCCACATATGATATTCATATATCTAAGCTGGATATTCCATCGGCTGAGTATTTTTTTTTCCTTTGGCGCTACAGCCCCAATTGGGCCTTGGCCTACCTGCCTGAAACTCTCCGTTTCACTTCGGTTTACTAGGTCTTAGGCATTCGGTAGGACTACTTGGGCGGGTGATCAGCTCGTCACAAGGCCTCTACCTGTACACAAACACAGAAAAACACACACAAACATCCATGCCCTGGGTGGGGTTTGAACCCACGATCCCGGCTTCCGAGCAAGCAAAGACAGTGCAT
>NW_019720566.1:680073-759406 GCF_002891405.2 Cryptotermes secundus
GGGGGATCAGCCAGTCGCAAGGCCGCTACCTACACAGAGAACAACACGAACACAGAATAAACGCATACAGACATCGATGCCTCGGGTGGGAGTCGAACCCACGATCTCAGTGTTCGAGCTTGAGAAGACGGTTCATGCCTTAAGTCGCGTCCACATTACTCGTGCTCGTGTGACTCGCTATGCTCACGAGTAATGTGGACGATATAACAAGTCACGAGACAAGCAAATTTAAATTTTTTAATTTAAAAACTATAGCCAATAAATTAAAATACGAGTACAGCCTATACACACTACGAGTAAATATACGGATCCTCACGTGCCGAAGCCTGGCGAGCAACTGAAGTAGTGTGGACGAAGATTTACGAGTACAAGTAAAGGACAGACGAGTCTCCCGACGAGCACAAGCCTGGCGAGCACGAGCACGAGCACGAACACGAGTAATGTGGACGCACCTTTAGACTGCGCGGTCACTGCGATCGGCTACTTATCATCCTAACGTTCGGTGCTATATGAAACACTGACAGCGTAGTTAAATGCACCATTAATAAATTAAATAGGTATGCCTTGTAGATAGAAGTTAAGTGATTCTGTCACGCCATGCAGCTTCTCGCCCCCAGAGAATCCCTGTGCTCACTGAGTAGGAGGCCGAATGGGGCCCAGAGCCGGTCTGGAAAAGGCGGCGAAGGGAAATGTATCTGTTTCTGCAGGGAATAGAAACCAGGTCGCCAAGCGTCCGGCAAGTCACTTACTGAATACGACGTCCCACTACATCAAATATAGAACTGATATGCTGTCGAATTGGATCGGAGGTTCTCAGGGCGGTAACTATGAAGACTGTTCTCTTCTGGCTAGATATTTATAGACGTTTCGGAGGAACTTGCTACCTCCATCTTCTGAGAAGAAGAGTTTTGTCCGATTCGCCATTAAATATCAACCAACGTAAACAGTGTCATATCCCAGAATATGGCAATTTTAATATAATTTTCTTAATAACAAAGACAAAATAACACGGGATACTATTAAAAACGAACTTCATTGCCACACAAGAAAGGATTTTTAGCAGTTATATTCATGGAAATTAACAGTGAATTTCTTGGTATTAAAGAGCTGAAATTCATTCCATTACACCAAAAATTTCCTAATGCCATGAAGAAAGTATATTTATGAAAGCCCCTTGTGATTCATCTTACGACGCTATCGTTATATGGACTATACAACGTCGAATGATACGATGATTGTTGAATAATGAATTGGAAAGGATTTGCAGGGAAGAAGTCATGGCCTATCAGAATATTATCCGATATTTTCCTGGAGGGTGCAACTCTAGACCGTTACCGCTACACCCACCTGCTCGGTACCGTCATAAAATATTTGGTCTGTTCAAATAAAAATGTTACCATTTTTAAATTCTGAAATTTAATGCAAGAATGCATTAAATATGGAGGTAAATATCACTTTTATGAAATTTTATTACTAAAATTTCCGTCAATTTGAGTAGGAATTAAAGGTAAAGCTATCCCTGTAACAGGTCGCGAAGGCCCATTGGGTTGTGAGACGTCGAGGCACCCACATTTTCTAGATAATCGGCTCACAGGTAGCGGTAAGGCTGTCAGCCTTACGCACCGGCCGCCCTTTACCCCCAGGAAGATTTCTGGTACTCATTTGTGTTATAGGTTAAGTCGACCCCAAGGCCATAGTGATGCTGAATAAAGTAAACCGTAATATCCACCTCATCGGGATAGGAACCAGTGATGTTCCGGCTTGTAACATAGTGCTTCAACCAACTGAGCTACCGCTTGCGCACAATTTAAACAAAAATTCATCATATTAAATATTTAAATCTGTAACAACAGACAACAAAGAACGTATGCAGAACATTCTGGTTCTAAAAATAACCACTAATGCTTCGTAATCGATATATTCGGGGGTGGATCCCTGTGGCACAGTGAACCTATTCTCACTGATCATTAATGATTTTTCGACACATTAAAGGAAAAGCTATAATTACGCTTAAAACGCTATAGGTCTGATAATATTTTCGATCACTTCCCATAGCCCATAGCCCATAGCATCGACAGGTGATTGCCTGTCTAAAAGAATGTTCCTGGTTTCTTTCTCGTTATCTTCGGTCAAACCAGAAACTGTGCTTCTCACATCGTTCCAGATATAATTATGGTTTGACATTGACCACCTCTGTGGTCTAGTGGTCAGAGTTCCTCGCTAGAAATTAAGAAATCCCGGGTTCGATTCCCGGCGCTACCAGATTTTCTGAGTAGTGGGTCGCAAACGGGGTCCACACAGCCTCATGAGGATAACTGAGGAGCTATTTCAAGGAAATAGCGGCTTCGGTCTATAAAACAGAGATTAACGGCCACGGGCTGCAGCCACCGAGCCTCTTATCCAATGGGTACAGGGGGTTGCAGCCACCTGCTCACGCTTGTTCCTCGCTCGCGGACTTTTATACCCTGAAGATGGAGGCGATACGTTCCTTCGAAACGTCAGTTTACACAAGAGCTACACGACGCCACATCTCAGAGGACCGCATTCTTCATAGTCACTGCTGTGAAAACCTCAAATCAATGTATCAAGATACTGTCCGTAAAAGCTGTACTACGGTTGAAGTGGTCAGACGAATGCTTGTTATGTAGCAACGTATACGGATTGATCGAGATCGGCCCATGTATGGAAAAGAAATCACATTTCTGCAGGAATTTTTCGTAAAACTTCGTCAAATGCCTTAGCGTAAGAGAGAAAAAAATCAACTAGCACGCTCTTCTTTAATTAAATTAACTAACTTGCTTTTACTTTCAGAGTGGGTTGAGACTAGAGTCCCCTGTCAGCGCGGCATCACGTGGAACAACGTCCAGTTTTTCAACAGACTGAACAGGAAATACTGGAATATCGGTTGACTGTATTTAATTATCCGGTGCCATTATTCATTGTTACAATTTATGGCTCTAGTATGGGCTACGGTTGTTCTTACCGTGGCTTTCCTCATTTCCGCCAGGATAATTTCATGTTACAGTCGGAAAATTGATTAAAGCATTTTTTTTTACTATTTACAAATTTAATGTATATAATAATTTAATATTATATAACATGTGCACTGGCAGTGCGCTGCATAAAACTGTATAAACACCGGTTATCTACCAACGAAGCTTTCTTTCACTTAAAGAGAACATGTTGGCGAACTTTTAATTTATGCAAAAAACCAAAACAACCATTGCAATCAGAAGCTTTCCAAGTGGATTCGAACAGCGGTATTGTAGTTGGAACTCTAGCCGGAATAGCGCAGTCGGCATAGCCACTGGCTACATGCTGGCCGACTCAGTCCCGGTAGGGTCAAGAATGTTCTCTTCTCCAAGTCGTCCTGAACGGTTCTGGGGTCCACACAATCTGCTATCTAATTGGTACTGGGGGCTCTTTCCCGGGCGTAAAGCGGCAGGGGCATGAAGCTGCCCACTCACCTCCAGGTAGTGCCGAGGTCAAGGAAATGTGGATCTATACAGCCACTCCCCCATACGCCTTCGTGGCGTAGTGCTTAATTAGTTAAGCTCAGGGAAACCTTTACCTTTACTTTTACTCTCTTCGTGAAAGTATGGCCTATCCAGTCATAGTGCGGACCAGAAATTGGCAGTTCTTTCCTTCTCACTCTCCAGTCTTGGCATGGCAACGGCTGTCCTGCTTGAGGTCTTGCTGTTTCATCAGCTTAATGTCGGGTTAGTATCTCAAACAAGACATTAACTTCTTTCAAATATTTTACAACTTAATGTACAAAACAACCACATGGTCCCTACATAATCTGTGCTTTGTTAGACGTACATATAGAGGCCGCGTCATAGCTCAAGCCGTTAGTCGCTGGCTTCCCACCGCGGCGGCCCGGGTTCGATCCCGGGTCTGGCCAAGTAGGATTTGTGGTGGACAAAGTGGCGCTGGGGTAGGTTTTCTCCGACTACTTCGGTTTCCCCTGCCAATCTTCATTCCACCAATTGCTCCACAATCACCCTCACCTACCATCTGGGGCTGGTACAATAGGCCAGAAGTGGCCGCAGTACAAGGGGCTTAGTCCCACCCCACTAACAATAAAAAATAGACGTAAATAACCTGCTAAAATATATCCCATATGTTGAGAAGAGCATGCAGGGAAATATTTATGTCAACGAAACAGCCGCTGTATAATCGATAGTTTACTGAGGGGATTTGGGACAATTCATCACTTTTTGGAGGTACCCACTTCTAATTCAGGGCGAATGTTGATAATGGTAACTTCAGCAGGTCTCCAGAAACATGGCCTGTTATGTTAGTTAACAGAAACCGGTGTAGAGTGTAAGAAAACCTGAAGGAAACACAGGCCTACTGCCAACTTCATAGCCGAATAGTTCCATTGAATGGGTAATAGACGTAATGTGTATTTATGGAGCTTTGTACTCAGGTTTAACGTCCTTCCTGAAAATCCTGCGATAGCCGCTGAAAATAGCCCATACAAATCCTACTCATCATGCATAACAGTCTTATCATGGCTTTCGGCGCTACATAATCCCAGTCCCTTGTACAGCGTCAGAAAATAAACAAAAAGAATAGGTCACTTCTGTTTATGTCATATAATAATCGTGTTTCCATGTACAATTATCGCAGTTTCGGGAAATAAACTTAAGACAAACAGACGAACACAAACACATGCTTCCTCTAAATGCAAATTCTTGATTGACTGTTAGCAGATCCATCCACAGTTTAGCAAACAAAATGTGATCTATTTCAAATAATAAATTTATGTCTTCTTATTTCATAAATTAGGAACTTTGACCTCTTACGTCTTATAATTCTTAGGAAGTGAATTATAAGATTCAAGACTCTCTCAGTGGGGTGTAACTCTAACCNCCCAACAAATACGAAAGAACACCAAGTTTCCCTGCCCCGAGTGCGGTACGAACATGCCTACTTCGAGGACGAATACGTGCTTGCATTAAGTCGCATGGTCGCGAATATTAGCATCATCATTTCCTACGTATTTAGCATAATTATCGAACTGTTGCTATAATACCTCACCCTTGTAAGTAATCTTGGTTTCCACGTTCTGGTGACAAATCCTGAGGGTCCTCCGAAAGTTTCGGTGTTGCAATTATCACACTTGCTTTTTCGGGTAGTCCTGAATTCGATTCTTGGTACAGGCAATGGAAGTTTCTCGAATGCTCGGATAATACCTCATCATAGATCACGACTACATTTTACCACATAATTTCTAAGTTTCTTCTTACGAGGGCGTCCTGATATTTAGTGACATTTAATTCGGGAAAAAATGTAAAGCTATCCCACTAACAGGTGGTGAAGGTCCATAGGGTTGTGAGATGTCGAGGTTCCCACATCTTCTCTAGACAATCGGCTCACAGATGGCGCTAAGGTTGTCAGCCTTACTTGCCGGCCGCCCTTTACCTCCAGGAAGATTCCTAGTACTCATTTCTGTTAGAGGCTGAGTCGACCCAGGGTCATATTGCAGCTGGAAGGATTAGATAAACTGAGAAAATCCACCTTATCGGGACTTGAACGAGCGACCTTCCGGCTTGTAGCATAGTGCCTCAACCAACTACGATACCGCATGCCCATTCAACCCAGGTTAATAACCCTATATATATAAAAGTAAAGCTATCCCTGTACCAGGCCATGAAGACCCATAGGGTTGTGAGACGTTGAGGGTCCCACATTATCTAGACAATCGACTCAAAGATGGCGGTAAGGTTGTCAGCCTTACGCGCCGGCCGCGCTTTACTCCCCAGGAAAATTATTTAATTAATTCCTGGTGCTCATTTCTGTTAGAGGCTGAGTAAACCCCAGGGCCTAGTGCGGCTGGAAGGATTAGGTCAACTGAAAAAAAAATCGAATGACCTGATCGGGATTTGAACACGCGACCTTCTGGCTTGTAGCGTAGTCCTCAACCACTACTCTACCGCTTGCTTATTCTTTACTTGCATTTATTTAGTTATGATTCACTTAGCGAAGCTGTCAGTGGCTCAGAACATACGTGTATATCGTCAAATGGGCGGAATAATATGAACAAACAGCTGGAAAATATGTTAAAAGAAGCGTCGAGGCCTATGTACGGGGAAGCAGCAGGTTTTGCCGTAACGTTGGTATCTGTTTACCGAGCCTCAAAATGTAACCTCCCAGTAGATCGCGAGCATTTTAACAAGAGGTACTATTCTGGAATTCATCTGGAGAGACTGAGGAAAATGACGACAACCTCAGTTAGGATAATGAGTATACCGACCGAAATTTCAACCTGTGGCTTCCCGAGTATGAAGCAGGAGTTTACCTATTTGACCGCGACGCTGTCAAGAAAGTTCTGAATCTCTTGTAGTTGAAAAATAGGACTCATTCATTTTAAGGAAGAAACATTTCACCAATCACTAACAAAAGGTCCACGTCCACCCCGGTAAGACTTACCTAGCAGTTAAGGAACAAGGCTTCCTTCCAAATCCTCGGTACGAGTTGCCACTTTTGTACAGACGCTAGCGCCCGTCTGCCCCCAGTGACAGCAAGCGGCGTACTGACGGGGCGAGGCGCATGCTAGCGGTGACGCAGATCACCTCGCCCGCTATACGAACCGCCGCGAAGGCATCTTGATCAATTAGACGGTGGTGAGATGAAGGCGGCCGAGGGAAACTTGACAGCTGACACAACACTTGTAGTGCAGTTTATGAATTTAATGATTATACGCTGTTTTGTATTTTATTCAACAGCTCCTCCTGAACTCCGTCGAATAAGGGCATAACTAACTGCATGAGGCAAAGTCCTTGAGAAGCCACCAGTTGCTCAGCTACTCAACAATTCTCCAGCATTTAATGGGACCAGAAGGCATATTACCGTGTCCACAAAAGCCCTATACTGTTCCCTATCCTGAGCCAGCTCAATCCAATCGTATCAAATCTCTCTAAGCTAAAATTATATAGGCACTCCTCCCAATGCGTGCTACGTGCCCTACCTACTATATCCTCCTTGACTTCATCATTATAATTATATTTGGCGAACAGTATAAGTTATGAAGCTCCTCATTATGCAGTTTTCTCCAACTTCCTCTTCTTTCGTCCCTCTTTGGTCAAAATGTTCCCCTTAACAAGCTGTTCTCATATATCATTACACTGCGTACTTCTCCTTATGCCACAGACCAAGTTTCACACCCATAAAAGACTGCAGGAAATATTAAATTTTGTATACTTTAATTTTTACGTTTTTAGACTGCAGACGAGAACACGATGAATTCTGAACTGAATGGTGGAAAGCATTTTTTTTCCTTTGGCGCTATAGCCCCAATTTTGGGCCTTGGCCTATCTCCTTGAAACTCTCCGTTTCACTTCGGTTTACTAGATCTTAGACATTCGGCAGGACTCCTTGGGCTGGTGATAAGCTCGTCGCATGGCCCTTACATGTACACAAACACAGAAAAACACACATACATACAGACACCAAACATCCATGCCCTGAGTGGGATTCGAACCCAAGATCCCGGCTTCCGAGCGATCGGAGACAGTGCATGAACTTCTTGGAGGGAATTCTGATGTAGCATGCTATGGCCTGGAGTGATGGCTCTATTCGACTGTTGCTGACTTGTCCGGATTGTAGACATACATTGTGACAGCAGGTTCCTCCGAAAGGCCAATACTAATTTTTCAAAATAAATTGCGTCACATTCCAGAAGAATGCAATCTTATTAATCAGGACTCTCTGATGTTTTGAATCATTAACACAGCTGAGTTGACTATAGAGTCAACCAGGACCATACTCAGAGGGAAGGGTCACGTTTTCAACCCTACATCACTCAAGTGCCGTGGAGAGTACAGGTTTCTAACCACTTTGCTAACATTGGGGTCGGGAGTGAGAGTTACGTGAAGACGGTCTAACTGATATATTCCCCTCCCCTATTCAGCGTTCACTTTCAGTTCGTGAAACTTCAGAACGCTACAAAAAGCATATCACAGAAACAGCAGCCCAATTAAGGTATACAATATTATACTTATTTATGGAGCTGAGCCCTTCTGGAGGAGCCGCCAAATCTGCAGCTACTCAAGATTTTCCCACCATTTTATGGAACTCGAAGGTTCATTACCGTGTTCACAAGAGTCGTCCGCTGGTCCCTATCCTGAGACAGATCAATCCAATCCAAACCATCCCATCCTATCTCTCTAAGATCCATTTTAATATTTTCCACCCACCTACGTCCTGGTCTTCCCAGTGGACTCTTTCCTTCTGGCTTTTCCGCCAATATCCTATATGCATTTCTCTTCTCCCCATTCGTGCTACATGCCCTGCACATCTCATCCTCCTTCACTTTATCATTGTAATTATATTTGGAGAAGAGTACAAATTATGAAGCTTCCTCATTATGCACTTTCTCCGACCTCCTGTCACTTCATCCTTCTTCGGTCCAAATTATACAGTTTTATTTTAATTCTTCTTCTTCTTCTTCCTCTTCTTCTTTGAGGGTTTCTCCCCTTTACAATTCCCCACGCTCCAGCTTCCGTTATCTCCCTCAGGCAGGCTTTGCGCCTGCATTTGTTCCCTTACATCTTCTTACATATTCGTCTCATCTGCCCTGCTCTGCTACCCCAGTGGACTTCATTGCAATGCCCAGAGCGGTTATCACTGATATTCTGTTTGATGAGCATGTCATTTCGGCTCGTTATTTGTAATCACACAAGCGAAATAATTTATTATGTGTTGGAGCAGAAAATCTTCTTGATCGATGGCACAAGAATGGCTTCGCGCTTACCCGTTTCCTTTTTTATTTATTGTGACTAATTTAACGATAATTTCAATAGCTCAGGGTACACAGCGTCGAATGAGCTAATAACGAGTAACTGGGAATACTATCGAAGGAAGCGTTCCTGGCTTAATTTGAGGTCTGAAGGGTTTGAGGTTCTCACAGCAGTAGTTTTGAAGCCTTCCTTCTTCCGGCATATAACGACGTGTAACCCGTTGAAAAGTCAACCGACATTTCGGAGCAACATATCGCCTTCATGTTCAGCCATGAGAGAAACCAGCATGAAGATGGTAATTAGGAGTTCGTCTTCTGGGATATACTGCAGTGTAGTCCGTTAAAAATTATTCGACGTTTCGAAAAAAAAACATATCGCCACGGTTAGAGTACTTTCCCGACATTTGCCTCCTGGGACTAAGAAGGATCACGAAGAACGCGAATCAGGATAACCAATCTCCGGGTGGATATTTGAATCCGATACCACAACAGTAAGAAGCATTACACACTCAATCAGCATGTTCAGTATAAACTTGGCACTCTAGGTATTAAGATTATTAAACCACTACTAATTTTTAATCTATGATCATAAAAATTTCATATGAAATATTTGCAGGACAAACCAACCAGAAGAGTATAATCTACGTGGAATTATTACAAGCTCTGGGAAGAAGTAGTCGCCTCCTTCCCTTTGGTAAGAAACGCACCGAATATAAAACGCGTCCAACAGTTCTTTTATTGCTGCGTATATATTCGTTGCCATGGAGAAGTGGTTACCGAGTCGTTGCCTAACATCGATAGAGGGGATGCCTGATTCAGGTAGTCTGGGGCCTTAACAAATATGTTTCTATAGGAAGAGTTTTATCTACTAGAATATAAGGCCATTTTGCCCGTTTAAATTCCACAGACGTTTCGGTTTAACATGTCGGCTCTCGATTATTTTCAGTATGTTGTATGGTGTTACATCTCCAGAATATATGACTCCTCGTAACAACCGCTGTGAGAACCTGAAACCTTACATGAAGAAAGCAGTCTTCTGGGATGTGGCAGACTGCTTGTACCAGTTCTCACGGTCTGTTCGCTTGCGGACTTCTGATTTTTCCTTCTACCCTGAAGATGGAGGCGATACGTTCCTCCGAAACTTCGGTTTACACCACATCTACACGGTGCCATATCCCAGAAGACTGCTTTCTTCATAGTCACCGATGCGAAAACCTCAAATCTTACATGAAACCTAACATGTTTGTACACAGTCCTATATTTCTGTTCAGTGCATATCAATCCCTTTTCCCCCACCCTCGGTCCCCCAGTCAATATAATTAAATATTACAGCTAACTTCTACATTACATTCTAGGTCTACACGAGCTGTCAGCATATTGGTACTCCGTAATATGAAGGACATAAAGCAAAGCCGTTCCTGTCCTTAATTAATATACCATGAACACATATAAGGGTAAAGCACCCACTTTTTAACTCGGCACTAGATGGGAGGCGCCGATCGCTGTAGCCGCGCGGTTTAAGGCATGAAATGTCTTTGCCCGCTCGAATACTGGAATCGTGGGTTTCAATCCCATTTAAAGCATGGATGTTTGCCTGCGTTTATTCTGTGTTTGTGTTCTCCTTTGTATAGGTATTGGCTTGCGACGGGCTGATCTCCCGTCCAAGGAGTCCTGCCGACTGTCTAAGAATAACTGCAGCGAAAGGAAGCGTTTCACGGATGCCACACGCTCTAAGTGGGAGCAACAGGAATAGACATAGATATAGATGGAAGTGAGTGGTCAGCTTCACTGCGCAGCCGCGGGGGAAAAGCCCCGACACTCATTACATAGGAAGCTGGATGGGCACCAACAGCGGCCTGTAAGCTGTGGAGAAAAGAGAAAACTTGCTCCTGCTAGGAATTGAACCCTGACCGTCCAGCCCATAGTCCGTCGCTATACCAACTGAGCTATCCCGACTACTAATGTGTAGCATGCAGATTATACGTATATTGTATAAGTAAAGTAAAGAAAATATATCAATGTAAGAGGCCGTGGAGGCCCATGGGGTTGTGAGATGTTGAGGTTCCCACATTTTCTAGACAATCGGCTCATGGATGGCGGCAAGGTTGTCAGCCCTACGCGCCGGCCGTCCTTTACCACCAAGAATATTCCAAGAATATTCCTGATACTCATTTCTGTTAAAGGCCTAGTCGACCCCAAGGTCATATTGCGGCTGTAAGGATTAGGTCAATTGAAGAAAATCCAGTGACTTCATCGGGACCTGAACCCGCGACCTTCCGACTTGTAGCATGGTGCCTCAACCAACTATGTTGGGTTAGTTAGAAAGGAGACGCACACTTACATTAGTCGGTTAATAGGTACGAGAATTACTCAACGACGCTGTATCGACTACGGGAATTACTTTGCGTGGAATAATATGACAAGATTATTATAGAAGGTAAATTTGAAAATATAGCTATGAAGCCGTAATTACATATAACAAGGTATTCCCCAGAAAACTCCTGAAGTTCCTACAGAACCCAAACAGAGATAGCCGGCACTGAAATCGGCGGCTTTCAGAATGTGAGGCAGACATATTAGCACTTTGCTAAACTGCTTTGTGCTCCGTCAGTAAATAAGTTACTTATATAATTAATTAATGACACATTAATGGCACATTTTCCATGTCTTTGTTTTGGTTAAAAACACAGGTTCTTTGAAGTGGCACTGCTTCCGGAACGTCGTTATTCTTTAATAAAAACGAGAGCTGGAAATTGTCAAACAGGCATATCGCTTTAATAACAAACATTTTATTAATTTTAATAAGTTTTTACGTCATTAAACAAAGCACTTTTAAGTTTTGGGAATAGAAGTGTCAGTACTGAGTAGGAAGCGTCTAAAGGAAAGAGGTCATGTTCGCTTTTAAATACTTTTCCGGAATTCACCTGAGAACTGAGGAGAACCGTGAATATCCTCCAGTAAGAGTATCCGGTAGCCGGTCACGGTAGCCGAGCGGTCTAAGGCATGTACTGTTTTCGCTCGCTTGGAAACCGGAATCGTGGGTTCGAATCGCACACAGGGCATGGATGTTTAGTTTCTGTGTGTGCGTTTTTCTGTGTTTGTGTACAGGTAGAGGCCTTGCGACGAGCTGATCACCCGCCCAAGGAGTCCTAACGAATGTGTAAGATCTAGAAAAACCGAAGTGAACGGAGAAGTTCATGGAGGTAGGCCTAGGCCCACTGGGGCTGTAGTGCCAAGGGAAAAAAAAGGGTATCCGGTATCTAGTCTGACATTCGAACCGAGAACATCTCAAATAGAAACATAGAGCCATACAGTTACAACAGTCTCTCGAGAGAAAGTTAAGCTAGTTTGATCAGATTAATTGATCGATCGATCTGTCTTAAATGGAAGAAATACTTGCAATATAAGTGATTTTCAAAGAGGATTTTTAGGATTATCTCAATTTTTAGAACCTCGAATTTAGTTACGGAGTATTCAAGCGGACACATGCTACTTTGGCATTACTGATGATGCTCAATTATACGAGTTGTATTTGTTCGGCTATCCCATGAGACAGCATGAACTGTAGGCGATGCGCCGAGTACTTGTATGAGTACAGGATATGAATGTTGGCGCGAGAAACATGGCGATAAGCGGCCGTGACAAGGGACCGTCCCGATTTTAAACTAGACTGACTAGGATATCCGTCAGGATATAGGCAGTCCGGGGAGCCCGGATAGCGACTGGCTACAGGCTGATCGACAGAGGGGTCGCTGTTCGAGTCCCGGTAGGGTCAAGAATTTTCTCTTCTCCACGTCGTCCATACCGGCTCTGCGACCCCTCCAGTCTCCTATCCAATGGGTACCGGGGACCTTTCCCCGGGGGTAAAGCGGCCGGGAAGTGAAGCTGACCTCTCATCTCGAATTAGTGCAGAGGTCAAGAAAACGTGGATCTATACATTCACTCCCCATACGCCTTCATGGAGTTGTGCTTAATTAGTTAAGCACGGAGACAACTTTACCTATAGTCAGTCCAAGGCCGGTAAGCCGAACCAGTCTGTTTTGTGCAAAAATATGCAGAGCTTCATTGGGGATGCACCACAAATTATCATTGTCTTGTTTAAACGACGATCCGCCCATAGTCATCCACTACTCTTCTATTCCGGTCATGGTTCCAAACGGGTTCTAATATCGCGCTCGTTGGTTGGGCCTGTCAGTTCATGGGCGATGTTTAGAGCATTTGGTTCACTGGTGAAATGTTGAGTGACAGAAGGAAAAAGAGCCTCTAACCTAACGTAATATTGTGAGAGTGAAACCGTATCCGCGTTGAGGTACTGTGCTAATTTCTATGCTCCTTTAACAAATTAAGTATGCTTTATGAGTATGTCCCGTCCACACGTTTCCCTTCTCAGTTACTTGATGGATTAGATTGGTATATTTAACAGGAGGCTTACAGATTGCGAAGAGGTAAACTGCATTAGGCCGGTCACGGTAGCCGAGCGGTCTAAGGCATGCACTGTCTTCGCTCGCTCGGAATCCGGGATCGTGGGTTCGAATCCCAATCAGGGCATGGATGTTTAGTTTGTGTGTGTGGGTTTTTCTGTGTTTGTGTACAGGTAGAGGCCTTGCGACGAGCTTATCACTCGCCCAAGGATTCCTATCGTATGTCTAAGATCGAGGAAAAACCGAAGTGAACGGAGTTCATGGAGGTAGACCTAGGCCCACTGGGGCTGTAGTGCCAAGAAAAAAAAATTCTGCATTAGACTTGCATAGAACGGTGCCTTGTTCGTATCGAATCATTTTGTATTCAATGTGAATAGAATTAAATATCTGAAACAAAATTAGACTTTTTGTGCATGTAACCCTGTGTAGAGAAGTGATAATTATATGAAACATCTGTTTCAAAACTCACTAATTCAATATGTCGCTCACAAAGCCCCTTTATGAAGTTTATTTGGGTCTCGAAAAAAAAAAACAGAAAGACATAATTACAAGACTGATATTAATAACGATGATGAGATATTTACTTAAAGCCAAGAACTGTATTTTTGATGGCCTGTTCACAGCTAGCTACCTCCATAGAAAGGAGGCATTCTTAAAGAGTTGGCAGTCTTTCAGTCGGTTAAGAATATCGCAGCCCTTGACGGAGTCCAATGGTTTATTACCGTCTTCACAAGGGTTTCTTATTTAGTTTTAATCCAGAGCCAGTTTACTCCCTGTTCTCTACGATCAACATTAGTATTATCCCCACATTTACACTTAGGCAGATCATTTCAAGCCATCTGACTAAAATTTTGCACAAATTTCTCATCTATCCCAGGGCTGCTAAATGTCCTATCCATCTAATCCTCTACGATTTGATCACGCTAATATTATATGATGAAAACCATATATTATTAGGCTCCTCACTATGTAATTTTCTCCAGTTTCCTGAAATTTCTTTTCTCGTATGTCTAATATTCTCCTCAACACGCAGTTCCCAAACGTTCCTCACACCCACGACACTCACAACAGCACAAAACAGGAATAATTATAGTTTTGTATATTTTAATTTTTCATATTACTAAGGCGAATGGCGAGAAACAATTGAAATTATAATATCAAAATCTAAGTAATTCATAATTTTCCTTCACTGCAGTGTGCTCGTACAGTCATCTATTGTTACAATCCGAAGGTATTGTAGTGAGCAAGAGAACCGCCATACCTACACGTTGCTAGGAGACTAATGAGGTAATAATATATGTTTCCGGAAACGCGCACAACCTCAACACGTATCAACGTGTCTTCGTGACATAGCAGAATCTCACTGCAGTCTAGGCAACGGTTGCTTAATAAAGTACTACTTCATGAAAATTTAAAAATGTGTCGAGGTAAGCCTGTACCTCCAAGCATTCTTATCTTTGACACCTGATGAAGTCGAGTAGTCACCTTCATGTTTTGGCCGCTTTACCAATCACAAAATGCTAGCGGTACCTTCTGGATAGAGAGGCACGCGGTGGCGTAGTTGGTTGAGGTACTAGGCTACAAGCGGGTTCGAGTCCGGATGAGGTGGATTTTTTTTTTCAATTTATCTAATCATTCCAACCGCACTATCGCCCTGAGATCTACTCTGCCTCTAACAGAAATGAGTACCAGGAGTCTTCCTGGGGGGTAGAGGGTGGCCGGCGCGTAAAGCTGACAACCTCACCACCATATTTGAGCTGTTTGTCTAGAAATATGGGAGCCTCAACCTCTCACAACCCTACGGGCATTCACGGACTGTTACAAGGATAACTTTACCTTTACCTTTTTTACCCTCTGGATACAAGTGTCCTTTAAATGGTAATTTCTCTCATTTTCTGAATGGAGGTTACGCACCATGCTAAGTCAGTTATCTGAAGGTTGCTCTCGGCTGCAATGTTACTCCTCTACTCAAAAAATAGAGACAGCAAGTTCCCCCGAAACACCAACAATCTTGTACCAATCTAGACTGTGTTATATCCCAGAAGATAGTAATCTTTATAGTCACTAACACGGGAAATTCAAATATCACACATCTGGTTATTTGGTTTGATATTTGGGGCCAAATATACTGTGACATGTAGGCGTTTTTATGAAACGAATTCGCAAACACGTTACCACGGAGACACGCGATTCGTGGACACAAACCATGGCTGCATGTTTAACGAACGTGTCCATGGGTACGCAAATGAAAATATGTGGACTCTTGGAAACCAGACCGTTGCTGTGGAATCAACAAACGTTTCCGCAGCAATGAATAAGCACACAGTCATACAGAAGCTATTGGAGGTGGTGAGCTCTGGTCGGTCCTTCCCAATGATATAAAGGGAGGACACGCGAGAATACTGTCAGTTCAGTAGTTTAGTTGAGCTGAGGTGAGTGTTCAGCTTTGGAGTGTTAACAAGCAAACAACGAAATTTGAAGAATCTCCATCACTAAGATTCCTTACCAGGAAACGTCTAATGAAAACTTTTCAGAGGAATAGCCATTGTTGGAATCTGTTATCAAGCAACGACCAGTGAAAGCAGACTTACAAGACTTTATGTGCAGTGATTTGTAGTGTGGAAATCAGCAATACTACTATAGTTATTTGTAGTTATGACCTGTGAGTAGTCAATAAATCTATTCACCAATCCAAAACCCCGTCTATAGTCATTAATACAAGTGACAATATGTACATTTATTTGTTCGTACAAGTAAGACATTATGTCTGTGTTAGCTCTGTATAACCCTTCAGACGCTTCAAACTGAATGTAATCCTCTCTCCACCTTCGTCTTTCAGAGTACTGTTGCTGAGTTCATGTAAGAGTTGTATCCTCAAGGAACAGGTGTTCCTGTGTTGGAGACCTTGTCCCAGCGGACAGATTTAAGCTCGACTATACGACTAGTCCTCCGAAATGTCAAAACTGCGGATGTTTTGAATGTCAGGAGGATAAATATTGACCCAGTGTCGTTTAAGAACTGACATGAACACAGTTTATATAGTCCACACAATTGCAAACATGTAGTAGCTACAGATAATATATCAATATTTCAGAGTAGATACTAAAGGGTTCTGACGATGGTGGATGACACACAGAATTACTGGGTTTTTTGGACTTTTTTCCATCGCCCGGATTTTAGGTAACAGAGGACACCCTAGGTAACAGAGAACACGACGTTTGGGAAACTGGATCTGTTTCCGTCTTCAGGTGAGAAAGGAAGACACCTACTGAGTTGGGCCCCTTAGAAAGATTCCAAAACGTCGTGTCCTCTATTATCTAGAGTTTCCTCTATTACCTAGAATTCCGGACAATGGAGAAAGTCCAATAACCCCAGTAACTCTGAATATTTAGGAGATTTTGTATTTTAATATTAAGACGTGTTCTAAGAAATCTAACACTTCATTTCTCTTTTTTTTGTGTCTATTTTGCAGTTACTTTAAAAGTTTTATTGTAATTCCGATTGGAAAATGGTACGATAATTGCCATGAAGGCAGGGATAAGCAGTATAGTTTAACGTAAGCCTATCTAGCTTCTGTCTGGTGGACACAGAACGTCGGGGTAGTAATTTCCCAGGCCGAACCGGAAGGTCGTGTCATAGCCCAGGCGGTTAGTCGCGGCTTCCCACCGCGGCGGCCCGGGTTTGAGCTCAGGCCTGGTCATATTGGATTTGTGGTGGAGAAAGTGGCACTGAGGCAGTTTTCTCCAAATAGTTTGGTTTCCCCTACTAATTTTCATTCCACCGACTGCTCCACACTCTTCATCTATCATCCGGGCCTAGCACAATAGACCAGTTAGTGGTCGACGTACCAAGTGGACTCAGTCTCACCCCCATTTCAGGAAACTAAAAAGTAAAAATGAAACTGGGTATGTCTAATATAAAAGTGGGGCGCATCTTGCCACTGAAGCAATCTATTCACATTTCTTCTATTTCTCCATTTACTTTCTGGTCCATAACTCAGTTGATATAGTGACTGCTCTATGGACTGACAACCGAAGAATTGTATTCATCTTCCGGCAGCGGCAAATTTTTATCTAATCTTCGTAGCGACCAGATCGACTCTAGGACGCGCCCAGCGCCCCATCCAGAGGGTATGGGAGTTCTTTCCTCGGGGGTAAAGAAGCCAAAACGCGAAGACAGAAATTATTCTCTATCTAGTGTCGAGGCTCAGAATTCGTGGTACTACATACCAAATTCCCTGAACGTCTCAAAGTCGCGGCGCTTAACTAAGTATACTATTTCTCTGACTTATTTTCAACGGTTCTCGTAATCCGGACTCGCGAACCGAGGATGTTGGGTGACGCGGGAGAGGGAACGTCTAGTCGCCCCAAGCACAGAGACTTCTATTGGGCCAAATGTACGCCCCCAGTGTTGCTCGGACCCTGTAAGAACCTTGGCTTTAGCTACACAACCCGAACCTGTCAGACTGAAGTGCTTCTAAATATATAAACATTCCGTTTGTTTCACTGAAAGCACATTACATCTCCGCTACAAACCTCGACCGGTTAATGCAATTCAGGGAAACAGTCGCTATTTATGATGAGAACGATGCAAAAGCAAAATTAAATTCTCTGAGCAGATTGCAGAGCTTCAATATTTTTAACGGATTTGATCAACGCGCTGATAGGCAACATCTCTGTAAGCACGGTCCAACACGCAACAATAGAGGAAGCTGTGTTTTCTGTAGATCCGTTTAACGCACCAATAGACCGGCTGGATAGCGATCACGTGATATGTGTTTACTGTAGGTCCTTGTCCTTTCCGCGGCTATATAAATTCAGAGGGAATTGGAACTAGGAGTACAGAAGAATTAATGTCGGGCTGTGAAGACTTGACGTGTGATTAGAAGATTTTATTTATGTGTAATATTTGTAATGCATAATTCAGCGAGACTGTTATAGTTCCTGTGTGATAAATCCGTGAAAATCAGTGGAGACAGACTGAAGAGATTAGTGTGAAGTGATTGTAAATTGTGTAAATCAGCAGTAGTATTATAATTATTTGTAGTTACGACCTATAAGTATCCAATAAATCCAATTACCAATCCAAATCCGCGTCTTAGTCACTGTGATACGTGACAGCATGTTAAAGCGAGTGGTACATGTTGAACCAGTGATTTAGAGGGATAACGTCCATCGGCTGTATCCAAGCAGAGCCAAATATGATCGATCTATGCCTAACCATGTCGGACACTGGCGTACTGTCCTCTTCTGCTTGCGGCAGGGCATCCCAGCCGTCCTTTGTCATATCCATCGACAGGAACAGCCGAGCTCCGAACGTAGGTTCCATCTGGATCCGCAACCGAGACCCAGTCGAGCCCTCAGTTTCTTTGAGAATCAGCTTCCCCTTCCTGTTCTCTGGAACCAGAAGTGTCCCCATTATCATCACATATCCTAAGCCTGTTCAGTTGCTCTCACATCCTATACCTCTTCCCTCAAGTTTCATTTTATTTGCGAGATCCTTGTCACTATAGCATGGCGCATTCTCAAACTGCGGACGGAGGAGACATGCCGGTATGAAAAATTACTGCGAATACGCTGAATAAGTAGGCGTGAACAGCCTTCAGTGGGTGGTTCTCCAGATTCGGGTTAAAATTTCATAGCGTTGAAGGCAAACACATCACGAAATATTATACAAAGCCGCACACTTGGACGGATTCTCTATAAATATCTTTTTTCGGTATAGAAATCAGGAGCGAACTGTTGTGAACGCTGTGATGAATAACTCGTTTCCACAAGAGACGAGTATTTGCCTGAGTAAATGAATGTTTATTAGCTTCTCTAGAAGGCTGTACTCATGGGACATAGTCTTGCAATCGCCAGCAGACTTCTCACATACGATTTCTATTGATAAAAGAGAATAGTATTTCCATGATTCACAATAAAAAGATGGGCAAATTCATGAATTTAGTTTACTCCTTTGAGATATTGCCTAATTTACGTTTATTTGATTAACTAATAAATGAGAGATGTAAAAAGCTACTGGTCATGGATGAAATTGAAGAAATTATATCAAGAGGCTTATTAAGATTTTCTTGCAATAGAATCACTTAACTTTCTCGGTTATTTCAGAAATGTTATTTATCATAAATATTATAATATGCAGAGCCCAAAATTGCTCCAATCTATCATCAGCAAGGCTAGGAAAATTGTCATCTGATAGCACAGAATTTTTTAAGTTGCGTGAATTTCACATAGATATTGTGTTTCTACTGAAATTTTCAGGTGTTTGAAGATTTTAAGAGAGGCACTTACTCCAGCTCGTGAAGTAGTAAACACCATCTGTTGATCCCTGTTAACTTATTCTCCGAAACGCGTCAATTTGCTATGGGTTGCATATTTATCCAAAAACCGGCAAGGCAGCATAACCGACCGTTACATATTTTCAGACGACCCATGTTAGGCGATTCGACTATCTCCTTGAACTGTACGATTACGCGTGTTACGCATGCTCCGTCTGGTCGGACAGAGGTACCCTGCAGGGTAAGTTTCCACGATTCACGCGTTAAGGCCGTGGCTGTAACCATATCTATACAGCAAGCGAACGTTTGGCACATAGACGGGAAGAATAAAACACAATACAACTGGTCAGAATTCCTGGCTACAAAACCAGAGGTCCCGGTTCGATTTCCGGCGTTACCAGATTTTTTCTGAGAAGTAGTGGGTCAGGAACGGGGCCCACTCAGCCTCGTGATGATAATTGAGGAGCTATTTCAAGGAAATAGCGGCTCCGGTCTATAAAACCGAGATTAACGGCCGTGGGGACCCATTGCGCTTACCACGCGACACCCTCTATCAGCAAAAGTTGGCACTAACTTCGCCAACAAGCTGCGGTCGCTCGGTCGGTATTGTTCGCTTGTCCTGAGACAGTGCGATCAATTTACATCAACACAGTCTGTTCCCCTTAATGTAATGTAAACATCAGCTGTCCTTCGTTTGTTTGTATGACTGTGGTTACGCTGTTGATGGTATGGGGCGAAAAAGAATAAAAGAAATCGGGTTGATAAAATAAATTAATTGAAAGATTATTGTCACATGTTGGGTATGTCACGCGACAAATAAATTGACGTGGGTCTCGGATTCCGCTAATCTTTATTGGATATTCACTCTTACTCTCTTTGCAATCGTTATCGGCTGTAGTATCAATTGGCTTCTGCCTCAATGCTTGCCTCTCGGTTCCCTAACAATAATAATCTAGTACAAGTCAAAGTCAAAGTCCTAAGCTCTGCTTATATAGCGTTCATGCGGACTCAGTCGAGGACACCTCTCGCCAAGGTTCGTTTCCGCGTGTTCGGCAATCCGTTGCTTCGGGAACGCTCTCTATAGATTACGGCGGTAACGTACGAGTATTTCGTCTCATCCGTTGGTACTCAACGGCCTTCTGTTGTTCATCTCCGGGATAACGCGTTCGTTGTTTCGGCGTTGTCTACACAGCGGCTCACTGCTATTGCCTTACCATGGAAGTATCTACTCCAAACACGTTACGTTATTTAAGGACGCATAAAATCAAATGAGACAAGGAAGATGATATTAAAAAATGATTTGAAAGGAAACGATCACGGCCTATTTGATGATATTATTGTGGCAATGGTGAGAGAGACGGGGAGGGGGAACAGGGAAAATCTCTGTCAAGACAGCCAGTGGTAACTGGGTTTATTCTGATGCCGCCCACACGAGAAGAAACGTGAAGAGCTTTACTGCTCCACTGGCACGCTTGGTATTACAGCACAGCAAATTGCAAAGGTTTAATGTTAACGAGAATGTCGCTGACATTTAGAAATGCATAGTCATAAGGCGATTCTATCAGTCTAAAATTTCTTATATAAATGGAAAGCACAGGTCCCAAGAAATAACAAAATTTACTCTCTTGTACAAATAAATTTGCCTGTGCTTAAGCACCACTACTAGTATAAGTATCGGTAAAAGGTAAAGTTATCCCTGTAACAGGCCGTGAAAGCCCGTATGGTTGTGAGATGTTGAGGCTCCCGCATTTTCAATATATTCGGCTCAGATGGCGGTGAGGTTGTCAGTCTTACGCGGCGGCCACCCTTTACTCCCAGGAAGATTCCTGGTATTCATTTCTATTAGAGGCTAAGTCGACTCCAGAGTTATACTGCGGCTGGATTAGGTAAATTGATAAAATCCACCTCGCTGGGATTTGAACCCGCGACCTTCCGGCTTGTAGCATGGAAGTAAAGAAGCAATCTTTTATCACAACGCTCGAGCTCATCTGCTGCAGAGTAAGAACACTACGTATCGAGTTATGCGAATGCGTGCGTCCTTGTGAATACGGTGACGATAAGCAAAAATTCCACGCCACTTGTAAAGTTATGAATTGCCGCCGTCAGCCCTTTACCCCGTCTTGTACTGAAGTATCACTGTTCACTGTACTAACTCACGAATTAAATAGCGTTGGAGTACTTCTTCAACAATCGCCAAATCTTTAGCAGATTTTGCAATTCAATGTTATGGAATTAAAAATGATAGAATCACTGTCATCACAGAAATTAGCCATCAAATCCTTTCCTAAGGAAGTCATAACCAGTTCACATCTTCATAACGCTCATAACTCATTGCAACATTCTGTTCCCATCCGCACTTCGGTACTTCAAGTGGTTCTCTCACACAGTGACGTTTTCCAGTGAGATTTCTAAAAGCAGACCTTCCTCTCTCGGATGACGCACGTTCGGCCCATCCTTCCCGGTTTTATCGCTGTAATGATTTTAGGTAAAGACTCCAAATTGTAATTATCCTCATTATGTTCCTTCAGTTCATCTCTCTAGCTTCATGTATTCTTTTTTGTAGTATACTGGTCTTAATTACATTCACAGGGTCCACTGTACTGAATTAAGATGCAAGTTAAGCTTCCATGGGAAAATTAGTGAAAGCAAATGGTTCAAGTATAAAAACGAAGGCGATTAGAAGTCTCATTTATATACGACGTTGTTATGGCAACAGTGACTGCTGCTCACATCAGTTATTTTAATGTTGAATAAAAGATAGATCGAAAGTTGGCGTCATTTGCACGTTCAACAGACAGTTTCTGGAAAAAAAGAAGAAAAAAAGAACATTTATGGGTCTAAATGACGGTAAACCCGTAAGCGAAACCATGCGATGAATTAGTTCAGATCTTGGTATGGAAGGTAAGCACTTAAGCTGCTTAAAGAATTTTATTTTGGTTCAATTAGTACTCATGGAGCTAAGCCCTTCTTCAGAAGCCGCCAATTCTGCAGCTATTCAAGAATTTCCCAGCATTTTATGGAACCCGAAGGTTCATTACCGTGTTCACAAGAGCTCTCCACTGGTCCCTATCCTGAGCCAAATCAATCCAATCCATACCATCCCATCCTATCTCTCTAAGATCAATTTTAATATTACCCACCCGCTTACGTCTTAGTCTTCCTAATAGCCTCTTTCCTTCTGGCTTTCCCATCAATATCCTATATGCATTCCTCTTCTCCCCCATTCGTGCCCTTGTTTGTCCGATTAGTGCAGGAAGTAAAAGAGATGTGATGTAATTTGAAAATAAATGTCAACAAAGTTTAATCGGAGAACGTAACAGACTGAAGTTATCTCTCCTTCAGGGCGACTTCAGCTCCTCCGAAGAAATCGTACATTACCGCTCTCACGTCTCATCGAACACTACATAAACCGCGACATCCGTTTTCTTCTTGTAAATAATGCCTGATAAGTGAAGACACACAAGACAAACATATTCCTTTCCCACCCTGAACGTACAGCAGCATGTATCCAGAAATTATTTATTTATCGGCACATAAACACACATGCATTTCGCTTTTGTATTGCATGAGCGTGAATATGTTCGGAGGGGGAAAATGAGGGGTAGGGGAGTGCGCAGGAAAAGAGAAAGCTTAAGAATCATTAGGAGGAGGAAGAGGAGGCTGTGAAGAAGATATTAGGATATATGAGAAGAGATTATGAGGCGATAGAGACATCCATAATAATAATAATAATAATTTATTGTTTTAAATGCTGAACTCAACGTCCAGAAGCCAATTACAGGGTCACCACGAATGCGAAACAACGACACAAAAACGACAATGACATAAAGGAATGAGAAAATGAGTTCTAAGATTTGAGGTTTTCACGGCGGTGACTATGAATAATGCCGTCTTCTGGGATGTTGCGCCGTGTAGGTCTAGTGTGAACCGATGTTTCGGAGGATCTAGATCTACACGGAGCCATATCACAGAAGACAGAATTCTTCAAGAGAAAAGTAAATTCAATTAATATTACTTAAATTTAAACATAAGTTAATTATATTAATTCATTCTTATTCTACGGCGCCTGCAACAGAGTTGTCTTATTACAGGCAAATACTAAAATACATAATAATTGAAAGGAAACAGCCCCAAAAAAGTGAAAAACTACAACCAATTTAACAGAATTATACAAAGGCAATATAACATCCAGAGAAAGCATACTCATATTAAATCATAAAAAATGATATATTATTAGTGGTGTTGGTATACCTGGCTGAAAGACTGGGCCTTACGCTATTGCTTGCAATAGAAATGAAAAAATTCTCATTTAATTTAATGGAAAAATGAAAACTAACAATATCACAATAGAATAACAGTTTATTCTCCATTTAGAGCATTAAAAAGAAATAAACAATCAATATGTTGTCGTCTGGAGCAAACTATCCTAAATGTTTAACATTTCTAGAATCAATTCAGTTTTATGTAAATTTAAACTGATCAAACTGACCATAATATAAATTTGGATTTTTTTTTTGTATATTTTCAAAGTTGTTGGAACGTGCCAATGTAATGTTATTCCAGTCATTAATAATAATAATAATAATAATAATAATAATATAAATTTAATACAATTTACCCCTTATTTATTTACTGCTAATTTAAAAGGCCAAAGGCGAATTACAAGGTTATCACGAGTAAATAAATGAAACAAAACACAAACTATAGGAACAAAGGTAATTTATGTAATAATACTAATAATTACAAATTTGGTTTGTGTTAAGTGAAGTATTATTATTATTTACAAGTGACAAGAATAAGAAAACGTGCATGTACAATGAATACGATTATTATTTTAATACATATTTTCTAATATTAATATCTCCATATTCACATCTTTCATGAAACTTGGGTCTGAAAGTGAAGACTTGTTATGCCTTCCTTCCAAGAAGTGACGAGACCTGTCACAAGTTTCACGCTTGTTTCTTAGCTACCAACAGGAGTTTAACGTACAGCTACTAGCACATCACGACACACCCGTCAGACAAGACCACAGCGTTCATCCCGCCAGTAATGGGGAGGGGCGGAACAGATTACGAACATCTCAATTAAAACTAACGATCTCAAGTCAGCTAACAGTTCCTGTTCATTAACTACAGACAATGTATCGATTAATAACGTCAATTATATAACCTTTAATTTTTTTCTCTTTTTTTCCCCCCTTTGGCGCTACAGCCCTAACGTGGGCCTAGCCCTACCTCCATGAAACTTTCCGTTTCACTTCGGTTTACTAGATCTTAGACATTCGGTAGGACTCCTTAGGCGGGTGATCAGCTCCTCGCAAGGCCTCTACGTGTACACAAACACAGAAGAACACACACCAACCATCCATGCCCTGAGTGAGATATAACCTTTCTTTACGATGTACTAATTTCAGAAATGATTTATGTGGCTGGATTTTAAGGACGTCATAGTTACCGTGGTATCCTGCATGGTTCTACTCAATACCACATGGAAATTTAACCAAATGATTATTTATTGATCAAAATCTACATGTTGCATCACGAGGTTTTTGTTAAACTAAACTCTGAGGATGGACAGCGAAAAAAGAACATGCCATGGGTATAATATTTGACGCGGAATATCCAGGAAGGCTATAACAACATCAAGGAAGGACTGACCTGACAGATCAAAGCAAGCGATGGGTTCAAAATTCCTAGTTATTTACCGGGCGATCAGAGTGGCCGCGCGGTCTGAGGCATAAAATGTCTTCCCCCGCTCTAACACTGGAATCGTGGGTTCGAATCCCATTCAAGGCACGGATGTCTGTATTTATTCTCTGTTTGTGTTCAGTAGCGGCCATGGAACGGGCTGATCCCCTGTCCAAAGAGTCCTTCCGACTCTCTTGGATTCAGAGACTGAAGTGAAACGAAGAGTTTCATGGATGCCCAACGCTCCAGGTGGAAACAGCAGGAACACAATATTTCAGATACTGTACAGCGGCGAGTGATATGGGCATGTGATAACGAGTTCTGAATTCTGAATTTGGAATTAGGCGACTGTGACATGTTTCAAAACGCTAAATGAAGTTTCTGAGGAAGCTGGAGAGGATCCGTGAGGATGGCGGGCAATCCGTGCAAGATTCGTGAGCAAGTGTGGCGTAAACGAGGTCTATGTTTATGTCCTTACGAAGTAACAAGAAGTTCTGGGAAGAACTAAACGCCTACTTTCTTTTGATATGACACGGATCCCATAGAGAACGACGCCTCTGATTAAGTTATTCATCATATTGTCATGCTTATGACTGACTAATTAGATTCTGTTTGGATTGGTAATTGAATTCATTCATCAGTCCTTTTACAATTACTCGTAATCACAATAAATTACAATAACTGAACAATAAATCTTGAGCCGAACCTCTCTTCCTTGATTCACTCAATTCTGACTATCTTGTAGAACACTTCTTATAACCACTTTGTACGGACCCCACGGAAAACGCCGTCTTCTGTTGTCCATAACGCGCTTCTACCGGTCCGTTACATAGCGATGAATGTCCTCCTGTTGAGCGCTTGTGTTGCGGGAATGTGTTTACCGACCCGTTGCCTAGCAATGGTTATACATGTTACAATATTTCGCAATTCACAGAAACAAATGTTGTCGCGAAAGCACCATAAAATGCTGCTAACTCCCAGTGTTTGGTTTTTTTATATTTCTTAACGCCGCTGTCGCCACTCGGGATGCACACCGCCGAATGGCTGAATGACAGTGAATAATAAACTGGAAATGTGGAGGGAAGTGGCCGTGGCCTAATTTAGGGTACTTCTGTATCATCTGACCGAAGGGACTGAGAAAACCTCAGTCGCCGTTCAGGTCGAAGTTCTACTCGAATCAACCCACTTGCTCGGTTGCGATCATGCATACGGTCCACCAATTAGGAACTACTAATCCTTCAGAACACTTAATGAGCCACGGGAGCTCGCAGCCCGGGAATGCGTCTTGTGGACTGTAGCATCGATTTCTGACGCTTGCACAGTATAGAGCCAGGCTCACTGGCCGACCCTGGGATCCCTGCTTCCGTACACTCAACTAAATTAAACTGACGACTGCTTAAGCAGTTCAATGCGCCCACCAATGCTAAAGAGTAAATTTAACTACAATTCTGTGAGAGGACTTTTATGTAGTGAGCAGTTGTTCACGTGCCAATCACAGTGACTGCGAGGTCTAAAACACGAACTGCCTTCGCTCGTTCGAACGCTGGGATCGTGGGTTCGAATCCCACTCAAGGCATGGATGTCTGTATTGTGTGCGTTTATTCTGCGTCTGTGCTATTCAATATGTATGTAGGGGGCTTCGCTGGGCTGATCCCCTGACCAAGTAGTCCTACCGACTAAGAAACTGAAAAGTAGCCAAGGTCCAGTAAAGTACTGCAGAGCAACAGATAGACAGATAAACAGATAGGTGTTAACGTGATCGTAGTTAATTTGGTCAGTTTTGACTTCTGACTTCGTTGAAGATACTGTGCCAACAGCACAGGGTATTGCAAATTGTGAATCAGAGTTTGTTATTTATAAACAATGACAGAGGAAGTGAAATATAGCAGTTGAGGCCTATTTAAATTATTTGACCAGAATATATTTTGAGAGCCAGAGTAAACCGCGAAACGCCTCAGTCTCGACCAGATTAGAACTAAGGAACTTTCTGGATATGAAGATGTGGTTCCAGTATCATATACTGGGTTCTAATTTAGCGTTCGTACCATGTCAATAAATTATTTTTATTAGAGCCTACAAATGTATGCGCGAATTAAGTTCGTCATGAAACAAATACGTATTGTTATCCCAGACATTCCGGAAAAATGCTGAGCTTATGAACGTCGTTATGAACGCGGTCCCCAAGAACACCAATATAAACACCCTGATGGTGGACCTTTTGTTACCTAACATGGTAGAATTCTGCGTGTTTCAAAGAATCTTGATTTAGAATCGTTGTTATATGGTGTTAGTTAGTTAGTTAGTTATTGGAGAGGGTGGGTTTCCCTATGCACTGAGACCTGTACTGGTCCATTGTGCTTCCCTCTATGATTTCTACCAGTCTCTCTATCCTACCGGTACTGGGGCTTACCATCAGTCCCGCCCAGCCAGCGACACCGGCTCTACTAGCTGAGAGGTATCTATATTGCTTCCCCCATCTACCAGAGGTATTAGAGACTGCTGTTGGGCGGCAAACGTCCCTTAATTGGGCTCAGTGACCTCCTTAGGAGATATGAGGTTCTTTTACATGCCGTAAAGCTACGACACGGGACCCACGGCTTAAAGTCCCTCCCGGAGGACTTGTTCCCTAAATTTTTCCGCCCTTATAAATTCGACGACCTCCGCCGGGTATTTGAACCCGCGTACTACGAGTCATGAGGTGGGAACGTTACCTCTAGACTACGGAGGCCGCTTATATGGTATTCCTTTAGTAGCACATAATTATGCCTATTCAGCTATTAATTTCATACTTACTTTGCTATGATTCTACATAATTTTTGTTTTTATGGAGTAGGTCTACGACCTGGATGGGCTACATTTTGTCGTTCTATAATTTTTCTATCTCTAAGTTTAAACTTCAAGCTCTTTTCAGAAGTCGGGATGTTACGTTCAAAAGTCCAAGATCTATTTGACGATACTCTTTCATGGAGAAACTAAGACTGTCCTAGGCCGTGCCATAACTCAGGCGGTTAGTCGCTGGCTTCCTTCAGCGGCGGCCCAGGTTCGAGCCCGGGTCAGGTCATGTGGGATTTGTGGTGGACAAGGTGGCACTGGGGCAGACTTTCTCCGCGTACTTCGGTTTCCCCCGCCAATCTTCATTCCACCAATTGCTCAACAATCACCACCAACTATCATCTGGGGCCGGCACAACAGGCCAGTAGTGGCCGCAGTACCAAGTGGACTCAGTCTCACCCCACTAAGAATAATAATAAAAGACCGACTCAGCCCCGAAGATCTTGTCATGGAATCGTAGTAGGCAATAAACGAACATGAGATATGAACGGTAGCCACTACGAGACGGTATTGTCATCTCAGTTCTGTGTAATGTAAGTAAAACAGATGCAGGAAACAAAAGTTCCTCTCTATAAATACCACATTTTCTTTTCTCTTTCGCGGAATATACCTGTTCCGAATTCAGAATATTTTTTTCGAATGGTCTTCCCTTGTCTCTGCAACCCATTTGTACGCAAAGAGAAGAGAGTGTTGGAATTTCGTCATTAGGCCTACTCGTTACTTTAACATGGTTTCACCATTTGCTCTATAATCGTCAAACTGTGACTTCTCAGTCACAAACAGCCTGCTGGGTCTGCAAATGAAGGCCTGCCCTTATATTTCGTACTTGGGTGATCGTATCTCTATTCATTAAAAATAAATTTTTCTTCGGAGATATTTGCACCGGCTTCGATCGAACCAAGGCCAGCAGGATTGCGATTCGATTAATTTAAGGACACGAAGGGATTGAAACTCGGAAGGTTTGGCTCGTCACCGTTCTAATGATATTTTTATCTCATGAGGTTCGTCAAGCTGTCTAGAATTTTCCTTTCTTCAGCAACAGTTTTAGATTTTCCTTGCTTCATTTTAGTTTATATAATTACGTTATTTGAACCAACTGACTGAACAACTGAATCATATTATCTTTCTTCAGCAGATATCAGTGGCCTCAACATCAATTCCACAATATTTCTATGAAGCTTTATCACCTGAAGAAGTTACTCAATGAAAACCTCAGTCTTAAAAAATACGACCTCGATCTTCTGACATGTTTCAAAACAGTTACAAGAGAATTTGTGCTGTGTATTTCGGAATATTAAGTTTTATTTAAAGACGTAAAGTTGTGTAGGGGTTGTGAAACAAAAGTTCCACGCATTCTTATCGTAGCAATAAAGGCAGACGAGTGGTTTATTTTACTTGCTAGTCGCTTAGCAGCAACGAAATTTAACTCTAATCTAAGTTTCCATTTAATTGGAGGCTGGGTGAGCTCTAGATTTTATCTTGACTGTGTAATAAAGAACATTTGAAAATCCACTATTGAGCGTAATTTAAACTTCACACAAAATAATTTGTCACACTCATTTTAGAACCAGAAATTTGAGAAAGCTTGTAGCCTAGGTCGATTGACTCTGTGGTCTATTGGTCAGAGTTCTTGCCTACAGAACCAGAGGTCAAGGGTTCGATTCCCGGCGCTATCAGATTTTCTGAGTAGTGGGTCTGGAACGGGGTCCACTCAGCCTCGTGAGGATAAATGAGGAGCTACTTGAGTGGAAAAGTAGCGCCTCCGGTCTAGAAAACCGAAATTACGGCCGTGGGAATCCGTTGCGCTGAATACGCGACATCCCCTCCCCATTAAAGTTGGCACTAACTTCGACGACAAGCGGCGATCGCTCGGTCGGTATAGTTCGCTTGAGGACTAAAGCCAAGGAGTTTGTTTTGTTTCTGTCTGTAGTCTAGGTTATCAAATGTATTATTTTCATACTGAGGTTCATGAAGCTTGCTCCATTACTTCGAAACATGAAGAAGTATAATTACTGTCAGTTATACAGTCACAGTAAATCAACAACAATTGCTCACATAAATCAAGATTAAATTCTGTGTTTCAAGTAAAAAGCTAGGCCGAAAATAAAACTAACACAGTGATACAGTTGTAGGCGTTTATGTGAGAATTTCTATGAACAAATGAAAACAAAAGAAGTACGACTTCTATAGTCTATTCGAAGTAATTCCAGGAGTGCTGTTTCTATAGCAACATCGCGTTGTCATCGTAAAAATCAATGTATTGTGTTTTTTTATGTAGTTTTATATTCCCCGCTATATTCTCTATACCTCTTCAGATTTATTGTGAAAAAATAATAACGGAGGACAAACAATGAACCGCAGGCCCCGAAGGATGGTGGAGGGAACAGGTAAGTTGGAAGCGGGGAAAAGCGATTGGTCAATCAATGACCGAGATAACAGCAGCTCTCATACCCTCTGGATTCGTTCTGAACTATGTGATGACGAGACTTGGCAAATTCCATTTCGGACTTACACTGAAACCTGGAATTCGTATATTAGACCCACTGAAGTTCAGAACCATTAGATCAATCTTCTCAAGTACAGTGTTTCCCAGTCCGCAAATATTTTATCAATAAAGAAGTGGTTGTAAATTAAAATTTAAGCTAAATAAATTTTAAATCTACCGCACATACCTGCCAACATAATAACTCAATAACATTCATTCACTCACTCACTCCTGGAATTGAGCCCTTCTTGAGAAGTCAATTGTGAAGCTACTCAAGAATTTCCCAACATTTTATGGAACCCGAAGGTTCATTACCGTGTTCACAAGAGCCCTCCACTAGTCCCTATCAACAGCCAGATCAATCCAATCCATTCCATCCCATCCTATCTCTCTAAGATACATTTTAATATTGTCCACTCACCTATGTCTTGGTCTTCCAAGTGGTCTCCTTCCTTCCGGCTTCCCCACCAATTACCTATATGCATTCCTCATCTTCCCATTCGTGCTACATGTCCTGCCCACCTCATCCATCTTGACTTCATCATTCTAATTACACTTGGAGAAGAGTACACTTCATGAAGCTCCTCATTATGCAGTTTTGTCCAACCTCCTGTCACTTCATATCTCTTCGGTCCAGATATTCTCTTCAGCACCCTGTTCTCAAACACCCTCAGTATATGTTCCTCCCTTGATGTCAGAGACATAGTTTCACACCCATACAGAACCACAGCAAAATTATAGTTTTTTTACGATTTTATACAACAGACGAGACGACATAGGGTTCTGGACTAATGGTAGCAAGCATTACCCGAATTCAATTTCCTCTTAATTTCCTCCTGAATCAGGTTTTGATTTGTTATAGTCGTTCCCAATTATCTTAACTGTGCTACATGTTCAAAACATGTGTTTCCTATCTTTATATCATAATTTTGCCCTGCATTTTGGTGACGAGACAGCAACATATACTTAGTTTCCTCTGTGTTTATTTCTAGAACAACCTCCTTACTAGCTTGAATTAAAGTTTGTGTGTTTCTGTTCATGGTATCTACATTATCACGCATTAGATTCACATTATCAGCATAGGCCAACAGCTGATGTGTCCCAATTAAATTCAGTCCCACTTGGTTTCCCTGGACCTTCCTAATTGCATATTCTAAAGCAAGTTTGAAAAGTAGTGACAATAAAGCTTCTCCTTGTTTTAGACCATTCTGGATATTTCGCAGTCCTCATATTTTAATTCTGTCAATGTAAAGGGTATGGACCGTAACGAATTCCGTGCAGAAGAGTCCCCGAGGAGTTCAAATCCCTCTGAGTCAGATGAATCTAGTCCAAACCCACCCACTCTATTTGGGATAAACAACAACTACAGGGTTATTATTTTTATTGTTTTTATTATTTTTCTTATTATCATCACCATTATCATTATTATACTGTCACGTATAAGGGGTAGCTTGACGAATAATAGTGGGCTCTAGATTTGATGACAGGATTTATTGGGCGTCTCTATTGCAATTACAGTTGATTATAACAGCTCACACACTGAACTTCTTCCTTAGCGTCGCCTGTTTGACGGATCTCTCTGAGTAATCTCTCACTGTTGTCTGAATTTCGGACTGGTCTCTAGTCTCTAGCCTCTCGAATTCTGGATTTCTACTTCCTTTTTAAATGCCAGGCGGCCCTCATAGAAGACACCACGTTGAACAGTTCCTCTATTGTTCTGTCGGTTGTCACAGGAAGCTTGTGTGTAGCAACATGTTACCTGGTAGCGACTCGTTCGTTGTTATCTGTTGTAATGTGCGTATCTGTTGCCACGGGAATGCGTATTTACCAAACCGTTGTCCAGCAAGGGCCTGTTCCGCGTTGCCACGGGAACGTGCTTAGCGAAGCGTTGCCTAGCAGTTGATCATATTCCGGCTTTCAGGCATCATGTCACAATATTTACCCAATAGTCTGTATAACTACGCACTTCTCTCATATTTGTACCAGCATTTCGAGGCTTCTGGGTTTCAGAAGTCCTGATACAATAAGATACTGACAAGATATCGATACACCAAGCCGCACTTGATCTGTTGTCAGATGATAAATTCGAAGTATAAATCGCAATATGCAAACAAAATAGTTTAAATTCTTCACCGAATTCTATGATGAAGGGCTACATTTAGTCCATTCTACTGAACGACAACTTGAACAATCCATTTCGCGTTCTGTATGGCTAATGTTATTTTTTGCCATCCGTTCGTTGTAATATGAATAGATAAACTGAAGTGTAAGTTTCATACGTTTAAAACGTAATGCCTCTGGGCCCAGAAAGTCTTAAGTCCAATAAGGAAACTTCTAAAGCACAACGCTTTTATTTTCAAACATCTGTTAAAACCCCATACATATAAAGATGAAGAAATATTTTCCATTACATTTGTTCGTTCTCAATTTGCAATATTAGCATATAATTATGTTAATGTCAGTCGGAACAAGGCCACGTACTGTCTGTGTTTGGCTGAAATAACAACGTTATATAAACTTTGTACAGTAGAGATCTTGTGCTATTATACAACTCGAAAGCAGATATTTCCAACTTTGAAATCGTATGCTAGGAAATGTTTTTTAGTTCTAATGTATTTTTTGGTTATTAAACGATGTTCCTTCAGTTACAAGTATTAGCCTATGTAGCAGTTTATAATACTGCACGTAGTACAGTGTCCTATAGACGAGGTTTGGATTGGTGATTGGATTTATTGACCACTTACAGATGGTAACTACGAGCAATTATAACGCTCCCGCTAATTAATGTGCTCCTCTTCTTACTACAGCACATGCTAAGTCTTCTCAGTTTGTTTTCACTAGCCTCTGCTTAGTCGTTACTGGCCGGCGACTGTTTCCCAAGTAACTCCCAGGCTGGCGGCCATCTCACACCAACCTCCTACTCTTCTCATTGGCTCCAAGTAAGCTAACTGCAGCCAAAGTCAACGTCAAAGTTACTTTAAGACTGGACGTAAACGTCGCCCTTTAGTAGTTAACAATACTGCTTCGCATTCGAGAAGTCTTCATTAAGAATCTCAGCCCGAAATCCGACTAACCTGACAAGTTTGCTCACTTCCTCGACGAATGTTAGCATAGTACTACAAGATAGAGCCAACAACAACGCTTCTTCAGTAATTTTCAATTCGTTGTTGAAAATACAGCCGTTATTCTATTCTAAATAATTCATGTAGTTGAAAGTAGTAGTTGAATAAACCAGCAAAGGACATCAATTCTGGATCTGATATATGATTCTTGAATTACTGGGATTGAGATTAGCTCTTTCTAAGGAGCCCAATTGAGTAGGTGTCTTCATTTCTCACCTAAAGACGGAAACAGATCCAGTTTCCGAAACGCCGTGTCCTCTATTACCTAGAATTCCGAACGATGGAAAAAGTCCAAAAACCCAGTAATTCTGTGTGCCATCCACCATCGTCAGAACCCTCCAGAATCTACATGACTCTTGAAGTTTGGGAGGTTTTTATTTAAAGCAGCGGAAGTGAACATTTCGTAAATTGTGTTCAACACAAATTTCACGAGAAGAGTGGGGCAGTGTTGATATGGGTATAATCTGAGACAGGTTCAGATCTAACCACTGGAACACCGCGGCGGCCCGGGTTCGATCCTGGGTCTGGTCAAGTGGCATCTGTGGTGGACAAAGTGGCGCTGGGGCAGGTTTTCTCCGAGTACTTCGGTTTCCCTTGCCAATCTTCATTCCACGAATTGCTCCACAATCACCCTCACCTATCATCTGGGGCTGGTACAATAGGCCAGAAGTGGCCGCAGTACAAGGGACTTAGTCCCACCCCACTGGAACACATACTAGTTAACAGGAAATCGGGAGCTCCGTTACAGAGACGATGGCTGTAGGCTGTGGGGGGAGGAATCAATATGACTGTACCCGAGTGCTAGTTGCTGGACTTGAATGATATGATGCCTCGGTTCAATGAATGTTCAGATGATCCTATGAATGGTGGAGCAAGATTGGAATCGCTTCCGGCAAGCTGGTTATCCTGATGAAATTGGGCACACGGGTTGAATGTGAGGAGCAGTACGCCACGCCATTTCTTGGAGCTGAAGTTCCGATTTGAGCCTTGGTTTCCTCTACTGAAGTGTTCCATAAATTCTTATTAAGTTCGGCTGTAGGACATCTTTGTTGCAGGATCGCACCAACATAAGACATCTACAGTCAGAGGACACCCAAATCCTTGGTATTTATTCAGTGCAGTACGAAACTTTCCTTATTATACGCCAGCATACACAGTGTATGTGCATGTCCTGTGTTACAAAATAACATACATTTATACACACTGGCTACTCAATATTATCTGATAAGAAAAATTGCCCCTGTGATAAGCTAATTAAACACTACGCCATGGGGAATGAATGTATAGAGCCACGTTTTGTTAATCTCGGCAGTAGTTGGAGGTGAGTGGTCAGCTTCACGCCCCAGCCGCTTTACCCCCCGGGAAAAAGGCCCCGGTACACATTTGATAGGAAGCTCGGTGTGCCCCAGATTCGCCTGGACGACGTGGAAAGGAGAAAATTCTTGACCTTAACGGGACTCGAACTCTCGACAATTATTATCTGATAAAACAAGTGAGATACAAACCCGAGTTTAGTTTCGTTACATGTCACTAGAGAGAGAACGAATACAATGAATTCCCAATATAACAACAGCAAGAAGCCTGCTGACGTGTGTGCAACTAGTAAAGAAAGTACTAGTTAGAAACCGTCCACAAGAACATTTTTCGGTACTGTAATATTCGTTAGTGGTGTTAATCAATTGCTTATCAATATTATATAGACATATAGGCTTACATATATCAACCCGATGACACATTGGACGCCATGTTATATGCATACATATATGGGCACACTTATGTTTGTGTGTGGCGTAAGTGCATGTGTCTGTATGTGTAAATTTTATATATCAACGAACCCGATTAGTCTACGGTAGATTGTCTCTTTGATAGAATTTATTTCCTTATTTTAAAAATCTCCATCTATCTACCTATGGCTCTACAGTCCTTTGTTGGGCCTTGGCCGCTTTTTCAGTTTCTTGATATATACACAGTCGGTAGAACTCCATGGACGGGGGATCAGCTCGAAGCAAGGCCGCTACCTACACGCAGAAAACCACAAACACAGAATAAACGCACACGGACATCAATGCCTTGAATGGGATTCGAGCTCACGATTCCGGCGTTCGAGCAATTGAATAAAGTCCATGCCTTACACAGCGCGGCCACTGTGATTGGCAGAATCTCAATCGGCCGAGACAAATTCACCTATGTAGTTGGATTACAATGCAACATTGAGCAAGATATCGCGTAGCAAATTCATTTATTTTTTTAGAGAAATTTTAAACAGACTTGTCGTTCGTATACCAGCCGTCAAAATAAAACCAATCATTCATAGTGAGAAATGAAGAAGAGCTCAATTTTTAAAATATTGTGACATAATGACGTAAAGCCAGAACAGACGGCCGTTGCTAGGGAACGGCTTCCAAAATAAAGTAAAACCTATACGTTCCTTCCATATTACATGGAGTTTTGTATTTTAAAATTATAAAAAATCTAGAAAACCAAAACTATACATCTGAATACACTTTGTCGTTATAATACTTTAAATTTTAGCATTGAGGTTGGACAATTTAATATTGTCTAACATTTTAATAATCGAAGAATCTCACTTCACTCCAAGTGACTGAATCTTTGATAACATTTGCAGTTTTCACGTACCCAATCATTTATCAGTGCAGCGTAAACTTGTGTGATATTCACTGATTCCCTCGAGTATTTCTAAAGATTTGCTGGAGACAAGTGCAGCAGAATTGAAGCACTTTTCTTTGTAAATTCCCAGGCTTTAGTGGAACGTGTCTTCTCGTTATAAATTAGCCATGGAGCATGGATGCCAATCCATTCAATCACTGAAAGTGTTTTTTCCTCTATATATGCACGAATATTCCCATAAATGTTTCGCAATTAATTATGTACTGTTAAGCACACATCCCGCGAAAATTCCAGATATGGTTTGACATTGTCACCAACTATCTTGTAATAAAGAGCAATATTTTCTTCAGCCCAAAGGAGAGATTCACCAGAATAAAATTTTGTTTTTGCTCATGAATCTTGCCATACTAGAGAGCGCCAATATCTTTCAGAAAACAACCTCTCTTTGTCGAATGGAGTGATCCATGTTTCCCAGTGTCGTATGAGAGAAGTCCAACAATTGCCAACAGCAAGAGGAAACTTCCACTTTTCCATGGAAATGATCATGATACAGCCATCTTCTTAAGAATTTCCTCACAGAAATTTTAAGTGTTAATTGTTTTCAATAATCATTGTTTGGTAGGGGCTTTGAACAATTCTGAGCCATTATGCCACAATATTCAGTGTGAAGTTCAAAAGGAATATAAATCATACGTAATGCTGTATATAGACATTATTTCACTACTACATGCTGTATCGACATATCGATGTTGTCAGAATAATTCAGTTGTACGAGAGATTACTAATTCTATTGAGGAAACACTGCATTAGGTGTTGTCATTCGGTTATAGTTATGACAAATTTCTAGTCGCTTATCGTCTGCTTCAGCACGTTACAGCACTAGGATTCTTATGGGCTACAAATTTCTCATAGAGAAGCACCGCGCATATTCGCAATCGATACTACGAGTAAATCCAAAATGGAGTCAACGCAGTTCCTACACCACGTAGTCTACAATGTCACATATTTAATTGCATCTATGAAATGGTGGAGTTTTGTGTCAATTTTAAACTTTGTTGTCTTAAAACAAAGTTTCCTGTGAATATAAAAATGAGTATTGTTTCACATCGTAAGTGATCAGGTTTATATAACGATGGCGCGCCTCAACCTTCGTATCTGTGCGTGACGTGTTTTATGTAGCTGTGCAGATAGGACAGGAGTTGTCTTTGCACACAGTGATATTAGAATACTTCTCAGCATGACGGGAGCTTACCCCAACATGGAGCCTTCCTGCGTATTGATCGCCATTTATATCACAGCTGTTCTACACAGCAGTGTTCTGACAGGTGACACATTTTCGTTAAGCGATTCTACTTTTAGTTTCACTTTTACTTTTCCCATTTTGTGGGACTTGATATTTCAGATACGTAAATACCTGAAAACAGCAATAACAAGGCAAAAAATATGTTCATATTAATATTAAACGAGTGAAGAAGTACTTACATTATTCAGATCAAATAATACCCACCCATGATTTTGCAAGCACTGAAATTTTTAAGCAAGACAACAATTTGGCGGAATATTCGAAATGTGGTAGCTTAAGTGACGGAATAATAATTTACAAGTATCGAAAAAAAGTCTCGCCTATTGGGTAAGTATTTCTCCTTCATTTCTACGCAGACGTCTTCCAATTGATCTCAAGTGAAAAACAGAGGCTCCTTCAGTGGAAGGATCCTCCTGTCATAGGCGGGCTTATTAGCCCAATGTTATCACAATAACTTATAGAAAGTTGTAATTCTGATTGCTAGTTAAGTAATAAAAAAATTTCTAGGAGGTGAGGGGTTATAATGTCGGTCTGAAGCTAGGGCTATCTTTACTGTCATCGTGTTCTTCTCCTTGCCGGAATAGCACCTCAAATTAAGTCAAAACCGCCTCCTTCCTCATCGCTTCCATTTAATTATCCATGAATTATATGCCAGTTAACTTTACATAGTCCAAGCTACTGACACCATCATCAAGCAGGAGTAAAACAAATAAATATGCTTAAGAAAGAAGTATAAGTTCCTAAAAAATTTTAGGGAAACTATGTAGAAAGAAAGCCGCAGACGCATTATACTCGCAGAAAAACAAATGATAAACACGACATTCTGCGACTAAAAAATGCATGCGAAGAAATCTTGATGGACACCGGAACGAGAAAGTGAGAACAGTAACATGTATGTGAGAAGCAGGCGTGTATTTAAATATATGAGGTGGACTGAACTGGCTCGGGATATAGTATTTGCAACGATAAATTCTAATTCCATTACCATATTGCTAGTTAAGTTAATCCCGTTCGAACCACAAGAATTTAAACACCGAACGGAAATAAACTACTGTATTCCCATCCTAAATTAACTTAAATTTTCTGGATTCTACAGTGATCATCTTATAAATTAAATAGATCGCACATTACAAAGTTCTAATTTCGATATTTGCATATTGTTATATCAATATTATTTCAAAACCAACCCTTTTTACGCAGCTGCTTCTGTTCCACACCGTTGATTGTATGACATCAAATTCGTTTTTATACTAGCGAAGTATTTTATTATGCAAAAAAGAACTCCGTGGGCTGTAGTCCGCAAACAAACTATACCGACCGAGCGACCGAGCTTGTCGGCGAAGTTAGTGCCAACTTTAGCTGATAGATGGTGTCGCGTCGTCAGTGCAACGAATCCCCACTGCCGTTAATTTCGGTTTTCTAGACCGGAGCCATTGTTTCCTTGAAACAGCTCCTCAATTATCATCACCAGGCTGACTGGACCCCGTTCCAGACCCACTACTTCTCAGAAAAACTTCTTATAGCGCCGGAAATAGAACCCGGACCTCTGGATCTGTAGCCAGGAACTCTGACCACAGACAGTTTCATAATATTACTGTGATTATTAGATACAGACAGATGGAATATCTGGCACGCATGAGGGGAAAGAAGAAATCCGTGGTAAGGAGTACAAAATGTGGTTGGGAAATGTCAAGGAAGAGGCAACCTTGTAGATACGAGAGTAGGCCTGATACCAAATTGGGTATTCGTGAATGTTATGAAAATGAAAACTTCAGTGGAGTGGCCCAACGAAAGGGCCATTTAACAGTTTATGGGGAAAAGAAAGGCGAGCCTTCAACTTCGATAACAACAGGAGATTTCTTGATCAGCTGAATAACTCTCTATTACTTAAAGAAGACGCCAACTACAAAGATATAAGCAGAGAAATCTAAAATGCGGCCATCTGTATTTGTCTGCTGCTTTTATAGTTAGGCAGGTTGATTTTCCACATCTTACTTTTATTGTAGGACACTGAATCCTTTACACAGACGTTACGACCTTTACAAAGCCATACAGAATCATGTAAATGTCGACAGGCGGGAGAGCAATCGAGGTCATAATTTCATAATTTTCAACTTGAAATACGTGACAACATTGATCGGCTTGTACGTGTCTCTAGTCATAAATATTACTCGAAATAATATATAAAATTTCACACGCGCTGTTACCCCGAGGGTGACAAAACGCACTCTTAAAATATTATCCCTTCCACCAGCGGACTAACACTCATGGAAATTTCTGGGGAGAAGAGCAGAGGCAGCGTCGTTCAAAACAAGTACAGAACAATGACCGACTCGGCTATGAGTCCGGGTTAGATAGTCCGTTCCAGAGAAAATCCGCGGTTCATCTCCGGACACACGAAATTAGAGGATTCTCAATTAAATCATAGCCGATAATTTCCCCTCAATTTTAAAATATGGACGTAATTTCTTTTAGCTGCTCTCAATGCTCAATAGGCAGCTGCGGACAACGGTAAGTTGGTCTTCAAGTGTTTTCAAAAGAATTCGTAATGTTTCAAAACAAGAGAAAAGAACAATATACCCGAGAAAACATTTAATGCAAACCCTCAAAAGAAGGAACCATTTTGTTGATCTGCACTTAGATGAGAGTAAAAAGCAAGGTAAAGTTCTCCCTGTGATTTACTAATTAAGCACTATTCCATAAAGACGTATGGGGGGTGAATGTATAGATCCACGTTTTCTTGACCTCAACACTAGTTGCAGATGAGCGGTCAGCTGCACGCACCGGCTGCTTTACCCCCGAGGAAAGAGCCCCCGCTAATCAATGGATAGGTGGCTAGAGGAGCCCCAGAGAAGGTCTGAACAGCAAGGAGAAGACAAAATTCTTGACCCTAACGGGACTCGAACTCAAACCCCACAGTGGTCAAACCCATAGCTAGTCCCTATACTGACTGTACCTTTCAATATTGTACTATATGATAATATATTATTAAAACAAATCTTACAGAAATAGACTTGTACTGTGAAGTTGTAACCTGCATTCAACTGGGTCGGGAAATTAATCCCAATGGCGAGATTCTGTGATCATGGTGATGAAACGTTGGGCTTCACAACAAGAAATTCCTTGACCACTTAAACAACTACCAGCTTCTCAGAGATAATCTTATGCCAGTCAGCCAGTTACTGCGCTTCCGAACTACTTCACCACATTACTTGTCAACAGTTCTGTAAATTGTCAACAGTTCTCCTGTAAATTGTCAACAGTTCTCCTGTAAAATTGTCAACAGTTCTCCTATAAAATTGTCAACAGTTCTCCTGTAAATTGTCAACAGTTCTCCTATAAAATTGTCAACAGTTCTCCTGTAAAATTAAACTGTTATATAATCACTTTGTTTTGGAAATTATGTCGAAGCCACGCTGTTACAGCAACCCTATTGGATGAGAAGACTCGCAAGACACCTCAAGCTGCAGAGAAGGCCAACGATCTATCCTGCTTTGTATGTGACAGTATGGATGCAGGGGAACGATGCAGCAACCTCAACACAAGCGGTGTTAGCTTTATCCACAAGTGCCATGACGACAGAAGGATCTGCATGGTAAGTCAGGCATTCATTGCTCCCCATACGAGTATATGTCCGCACTGTACTGCCATCACACGAATTATTAATAACATTAAGCTGGGTCAGATAGACAGCAAATATAATGGCTTACTGCAACGTAAATGTAAGGTAACTCCGCTCAGAACAAACATATTTGGTTGAAACCTTATTTAGTTGCATTGACAACTCTAACTGTAAACCCACTTTTCCTTAAAACTGAACAACATGGCATGATGCCTTATCTATGATGTAAGCTCATTTATTGTGTATTTTGATAGTAGTTACATCGAAAAATATTTCACATAGAAAAACCATTATTCAATAATGAGCTGAAATGACTTTTTGTTACGCCCGCTTTACAGGCATTTGCACTTCTGAATCTGAAAAAAACAAACTCCGTAGCTTTAGTCCGCAAGCGAAATGTACCGACCGAGCGACCGTCGCTTGTCGGCGAAGTTAGTGCCAAATTTAGCGGACAGAGGGTGTCGCGTGGTCAGAGCAACGAATCTCCACCGCCATTAATCTCGGGTTTCTAGACCGAAGCCGCTACTTTTCCATTCAAGCAGGTCCTCAATTATCCTCACGAGGCTGAGTGGACCCCGTTCCAGACACACTACTTCTCAGAAAATCTGGTAGCGCCGGGAAACGAACCCGGATATCTGGATCTGTAGCCAGGAACGCTGACCACTAGACCACAGATGCGGTCTTACAAAACTCTGCAATTGCACGGTAAAGTATATCGGTCACATTCAACGTCTGTAGGTATTAAAGTTTACAATTTCCAAGGTGACAAGAGCTTACAAGAGCTTCACACAATGATCGACAATACGTGGAAGAAACGTCCGCCTGCTTCGGATTTTTACGTGTCTTTGTGTGTGCCTGTGTTTGTGTGCGCGCGCGTGTGTGTACTTATCTGTATATAAAATTTATGTAAAATATCCTATCCTCCTACAACTTGCAAACAGTAAACTGTACCTTCTGAGTGTGAGGATACAAACATACTCACCTAGTATAAGGAACGGCCTTTATAATTTTCATATTTGTTTGAAATTGTTATCTGTTTTGAAATCCTTTGGAACTTTAAATTTCATGGGCAGAATAAAAAAGTCTCTAAGCGACTGGAAATAGATATACGTATGTTTTTAACTAATTTATATATTTTTATCTATTTATGGTACATTTAGCAGTACCATGACTAGCTCGCATTATACGGCTCGAATAGTAGGGTGGTTAATGAATAATGGGTTAAAGAGGACTTCGGCACTAGTTGGAGGTGAGTGGTCAGCTTCACGCCCATGACTCTTTACCCCCAGGGAAGAGCCCCCAGTACCCATTGGATAGGATGCTGGGTGGACCCCAGAGCCGATCTGGACAACGTGGAGAACAGAAAATTCTTGACCTTACCGGAACCCGAACTCTGACCTCTCGGTCGTCCAGCCCGTAGCCAATCGCTTTACTGACTGCCCTATCCCAGCTTGTACTATTATGGAGATGTACCTCAGCATAAACACCATATAACCCCAGACTGGGTGGAAGAACATCCTAAGAGTTGCCTACAAGATTTACCCACTCTTTCCGCATTGAGTACGAAAACTTCTAAAAAACTTATCTTTCTTGTCAGATTTTATTTGACGCTTTACGTTCACTGACAGAAACTTATTCAGCCGCACCTAAATATTTATACTCCTACAGTCCCGTAGACTTCTCACTGTTTGATATTTTGAACAGAACATTACGTTTTGGAAACGCTTGCTGCTCTTAGTTTTAAGGAGCGTGTAGAGGAAACTTGAAGAATCGGCTCGCTATGAATCATAGGCAAATCCGAAAAGCCAAATTACTTCGCAGATTTTTAACACAGAATTTCCTCTTATCAGTAAAAACACTCCGAAGTTCCAGAAACGTTCACCAGGATGTGGTACCTTCTGAACGCTTTCCTCCCTTAATTTCATATCTAGGTCCCATATTTTTCTCAGAGGATACCAGCGGTAGTTAAGCATTCCATATAATATCAATTTTGTGTTTTTTATGCATCCGTGTTTTTGGGTTTGGTTCTAGATATAGTTTGGTGGGACTTCTTTCGCTATTTTACTTTTTAATCTCCAGTTTCTTCTCGTTAAATTTGCTCATCACCTTTGACAAAACCTGATCCTGTGTACTTATATAGAGGTAATGGGCTGGTCCCAGCTATTGAGATTAACAGCTGCTGAGATGCCTCCCAGCCTATTCATCTGAGGATGACAACAAATCCAGCTTCAAAAATATGTGTTCTCTTCGGAAGATTAAACAAGTGATGAAGACCCGAAACCCATTAGTACGATCGCCACAATCTTCTAGATTCGAATTAAAATCTTTAAAGTCTTAAAGTTAAAATTTGTGACTTCAACGATATACACTGCATCTCGCCATTGCAATGTATGCACTAAGAAAACAAGGTTACAAACAGCATGGTCAAGGGCGCAATAGAACTAGTTTCGTTTGATGATTTTGCACGCAGAGTAACGAAATCCTTCGAAATCTTTATTTTACAGGTGAAGCGGTACTCCTACTCGACAACCACCGAGAATTCGACCTACCCCACGAAGCGCCTGTGGTCACTGCAGAGGAACTGTACCAACAAATGCGAGCCCGGGTGCATAGTGATAGGGGAGCGCACCAAACTCTATGCCTGCACCGTCTGCTGCGGGCAGTCTCTCTGTAACACGATGAACGACGGCGCACCCTACCACCGACACTCCAGCGTCGTGATTCTCCTCTGCGTCCTCCTGCTGACGCCCTTCACATCGTGACCCACCAAGATCGCCTTAGCTTTCATTTCATACTATGGAAAAATATATACTAGCTGGAGTTGCATGAACTGCTGACATCTGGGAACGGTTGCAAGAACTGCTTGTACTTATCTGTTCAGTAATGGCGAAACAAGATATGCTGACAAATATGGTCATTTGGTCATACGCTGTAAATGTTTCGAATACGGGTGGGAAGCTCGAGGACTACAACAGTAGTAAGTAGCAAAGACAAACTGGTTATGTGGGTTATGTCGAACTTTTAAAAAACAATAATATTTAGTGCTTTTGTATGCTTATGGGCGATGAAACTCGTCCCTGCAGAACACCACGGACGATTATTACTCCAGGACTCTCAATTCCGTGACACGAGCTTGAAAATCGAAAACCGAATATCCCAGAAGCGAGGAGAGTTTTAATTTTGTCTGCTGTTTTAAATTATATATAACTTTATCATGTTTTTCACGCATCTTTTGAGACTACCAATCTGTCTCTGATAAGAAGGTACTGTTCTGAATATGAATATTACCCACTAAAGGGATACGACGACAGAAAGAAAAAGCATCACTGTTTGTTACATGCTTCATGATAGTTTCTTGCTTGGCTTACTCTTGGACCCTGAAGATGAACGCGATGTATTCTTCCGAAATGTCGGTCGACAGATTGTACAGTGTTATATCCCAGAAAACTAGACTCTTCATAACCACCACTGCGAGAATCCCAATTCCTACACAGGATACAATCAGTCTCACCGGAAAGAGAACACAAGTATTACAAAGTACCACAAATAAAGAAGTTATGTATGAGATAATATTTTTCTCTATTTTGAAACTTAGAATTATACGATTAGTCTCAATAAAATAATAAAATTCTTTGTACTGTCCGGAGCCTGCAAACTACTGTAGGAAGGACTGTGAATGAGATTTCATGTGTCTGTCGTGTGGTACCACAATTATACCAAAGCATATTGACGCAAAGAAGGAACATTTCAATTCAATTGCTGAAGAATATAAAGAAAAGACACCAACAATTTACGTGTACTGAAAAGGGAGTTACGTGACCTGCAAAATGTTTGTATGCAGTGAGATTTGCAATTACAGCCAATCCTAGAAAACTGCTAATAGAAGCTGAGAACAGAATTTTACACCGAAATGAATTTAAGAGCACCTGTCAGTCAAGAAATACGAAACTTAAATAATTACTTTATATGCCTATAAATCGCCTTGTAGTAAATGTCCCTGTAATATTCAAACAGCGGATTTATCATTTTAACTGCATTCAGGTTGACGACGTACGGACTCAAATTGTCTGTTTGTAACATATTTAACACCCTCAGTTTCATTTAAAGTATAGAATTTGTTTTTTTATATAGTTTCTTGAAAAATCAGTAGAATATTAGTCCGTTTTGGTTACATCGTACAACTTGAATTAGATCCCTTTGAATGAGCTGAAGCATCTAAAATAATTTCTGTGTTTTTAATGTTACTATCACAATTCTAATATGACACATCTCGACCAGCACGTTTTGTAAATACAGGAGTATTTTAATAAATAAAATAATCTTAATTGTAGTAATTATATGTTTTCATATTATACATGTGCAGAAAATATAATAATTTGTTTTACCTCTCCATTGAATGATTAAGAATATACACAAAATATTTCTGAACCTCCGAGGTAGGCCTGATTGTGTGTAGTGCCAAAATGGCAATCAGAACTGCCCTCTGCCCTTGAAGTCTCTCATCAATTCTGCCTGCCTGTATGCCTAGTGATGAAGTTTAGACTTGTAAGATTTGAGGCTTTCACGGCGGTGACTATGAAGAAAGCAGTCTTCTGGGATTTGGCACCGTGTATATGTGGTGTTAACCGACGTTTCGGAGGAACGTATCGCCCCCATCTTCAGGGTTGAAGAAGTATAAGTAAATCTGCAAGCGACAACACCGTGAGACACGGTCAAGCAGACTGCTTGACCGTGTCTCACGGTGTTGTCGCTTGCAGATTTACTTATACTTCTTCAACCCTGAAGATGGGGGCGATACGTTCCTCCGAAACGTCGGTTAACACCACATATACACGGTGCCAAATCCCAGAAGACTGCTTTCTTCAAGTTTAGACTTGTTTAGCAGCTCCTTCAGGGTAGGCTTCTCTTTGAGCTTTACCTGAGAAGGGAGACGGATCAGTCTTCGAAACATAGTAATTTCTAGAATCTCATATTTTAATTCAGGCAATGAAAAAGTTTCAGAGCATGTGTCTCAAGAAATAATAATTATACGCCGTTGGTATAAAATTTTAAGTCAGAACATACAGAGTGTATCCAAAACTTTCGGCATACTAAGTCTGATTCTAAAATTCTGTAACCTTTTACAATACAGCGCTTGCAAGTACGTGACAATGTGTGTACACACCGGCCCCAAAGATGCGACCCAGCTACCGGTCAACAATTCAAACTCTATGGTAACCTAGGGAGAATTAGTTAACTTGTTGAGTGGGATAAGTTTAACAAATCGCCTTCCTCACGGGAAAGTCGATGCCACAACGTGGAACGTGCAGCATTTTCTGAAGTTGAGAACAGACATATGATATTTGTAGCTCTGAAAGCTTATGTCATAATGTATGACTGAATTATACGCATATTAAAATACATTTAACGTACTGACTTGATTATTCACCAAAGACAGAGTCGTTCGTCAAACTGGATTACGGTGGATTGGTGAATATGGAGAAGTTAGCGGAATGACAATTAGAAAGGGAAACGGAAGTACTCGGATAAAACCTGCCCCAGTGCTATTTGTCCACTAAACTTCCCACATAACCTGATCTGGGGATGAACCCGGACCGCAGAGGTGGGAAACCGACGACTAGTGTTATACTGTATGTTGATAGAGATCTCCATTCGTCCTGCCGACCTCGCTCCACATTTACCCTACAAGTTCCTAGATTCTTAACGTGGCCACAATTTCGAGCTGTTCCGGGAATATTACCAGGTTATTCTGGAATGTGTCTATGTAATTAAAGGAGAGTATGGTTTGCTGACGTCACATTTCAATGGCCCTAGACTTCAATTTCATGGACCGAGTGCTCCACTTTCAGCTGTAAAGGAACTAATTTCCAATTTGGTCTTTCCCCCGGTTCTGTGGCTGTTACATTCTCTTCAGTCACTTGCCTCTGCAACGAACGCTGAACTAAACCGACGCATAAGTTCATCTGAGTATTTTTATTACTATACGTTCTGTGCATCAAGAACGTGAAATGAGTCTATAATTGAGAGGTCATTTTTCTATACACTTTAGCATATTTAAACTGCAAAAGTATTCAACAGACTTTGATTAAGAAAAAAGCCGTCTTCTGGGATGTGGCGCCGTGTAGAAATCGTGTTAACCGACGTTCCTCCTAAACGTCGGTTAACACACTATTTACATGGCGCTACATCCCAGAAGATGGCTTTCTTCATAGTCACCACCGTGAAAACCTCAAATCTTGTACAGACTTTGATTAAGTTTTGTATTTGAGGTCTACACGTGAAGTTGAATGAATTTAACTTTTGTACCATCGGACGTTATCCTGCACGAATGTCAAATTGGCACATTTCTGAAAGAAAGGTAATTACATAATTATATTTCCCACAATACTTCTACAAGGATCCGTCCATCCCTAATGCCTTCTTAATCAGAAAAAGAAAACTGTAATAATGAGATCACACAATGAGTTTGTTCTCAGAAAACAGAGAATCATGAAAAATAACATGCGCTAGAATCTCAGGGTGGTTTTGTTCCACAATTCACAAATCAGTACTAAAGTACTTACTTACTTATGGAGCTCAGCCCTTCTTGAGGAGAAGCCAAATCTGCATCTACTCAAGAATTTTCCAGCAATTTATGGAACCCGAAAGTTCATTACCGTGTTCACAATAGCCCTCCACTGGTACCTATTCTGGGCCAGATTAATCCAATCCATACGATCCCATTCTATCTCTCTAAGATCAATTTTACTATTGCCCACTCGCCTATGTCATGGTCTTCCCAGCAATTCCTTCCTTCCGGCTTTCCCACCAATATCCTATATGCATTCATCTTCGTCCACATTCGTGCTACATGCCCTGCCCACCTCATCCTCCTTGACTTGATCATTCTAATTATACTTGGAGAAGAGCACAAGTTATGAAGCATTCACAAAGCAATAACTAGAGAAAAATTAAACCTAATATGATGTTTATTTCCACAAATGTGGTTCAGGAAGCTGGACAAATATGGACATACTTCCTTTAAGATCACCACTGTGTAAGCAGTTCTTGCGTTTATACGCCTGTTTACACAAAAATTTACGTATGAGGCACAATATTGATTTTTAATATATGTAACTTCTATTTTTTCCTTTTATGGCTTTGGGCCAATTTAACGAAACGAAGATAAAACTAATTTACATGTATATGCCTATAATGGCCCTGTCAACAACTAAGTGAATATGCAGTTCTACTCTGTCTGCTATTTTTTAAACTATTGACTTGTATTTTAAATAAATGAGCCTCTATCCTAAGAAATATGCAAAAATAACGAAGACCATATAAGCGTATTTACTCTGTTTCACACCACTTACAAATAAAATGCTTCATACACATTGTAGGCATGTTAGCAGCCATCAAGGAAAATCAGAACATTTCCCCGCCAGAAGCAATAACTACACCCACAGAGCTACTCATACAGCGCTGTTCTCCAGCTGTTCAAATGCATCTGCTTACAATACACGCTGCAACGGCGGCGTTTATCACTCACTGGTTAATTTTCTATCGAAAATATATTATTATTAGTATTATTATAAAATAATAATAATAAACTATTAATGGGAAAGCCAAAAGGAAGGAGACCAGAGGGAAGACCAAGGCGTAGGTGGGTGGACAATATTAGAATGAATCTTAGAGAGACAGGATGGGATGGTATGGATTTGATAAATCTGGCTCAGGATAGGAACCAGTGGAGAGCTCTTGTGAACACGGTGATGAACATTCGGGTTCCATAAAATGCTGTGAAATTCTTGAGTAGCTGCAGAATTGGCGGCTCCTCAAGAAGGGCTCAGCTCCATGAGTAAGTAAGTAAGTAAGTAAGTAAGTAAATAATAATAAACATTATTATAAACTTAAAATAAAGAAAACATTGATAAAAATCTCAGTCCCTGTTTAGAAAAGCGGGAAAACTAGGTACAAATAAAATCTAGAAGTAAAGTCCCTTAACAATGGAAATTATAGGAGTTATGGTCATAAAAGCCATTTCCATAGAACTGTCACTACAGGGGGTGACAATTACAGTAATTATGTCTACAAATAACAGTTTTTGTTTATACTGGTGGAATCCTTTACTTAAACCAGTTTTTGTTACCAAGGTTCCAACAGGCCCTGAACGTAAGCATTCAAGCATACCAATTTGATATCTACCAGATGGATTCTATGTATATATAGAACTTCAGAAGGCTTCAGCAATCTGCCCAGGGAAATTTGGCGGCTAGGAATCACTCAATTACAGTAACATCTAAGCAATGCTCATCTAAACAAAGCTGTTGAAAAAGTTTTACTTATAACAATCTGTTTTTAATATGAATAAATTGACTGGTTAACTGATCAGTTGGAATCATATCAGCTACAAATACTGCTATCATTTGTACCACTAACCGAATTTCTGCCAGCAAAAGGGAAGGGTGTGGCTAGCTTCTGGTGTGAACTTGCATGCTGTGACACTTCGTTCTTGAAGATGCTGTTACTTGTACACGTAATTTCAGATTAAGGAATATCCTACGCAGTAAAGATGTTAGTTAATTAATTAATAAGACTGAATTCTTAACCAGATGTTTAATTATTTTTATGTTATAGTAAATTATATATATTAAACGAGGAGCCGGGATAGCTCAGTCGGTATAACGACTGGCTACGGGCTGGATGACCGAGAGGCCGGAGTTCGAGTCTAGGTAGGGTCAGGAATTTTCACTTTTCCATGTCGTTCAGACTGGCTCTGGGGTCCACCCAGCCTCCTATATAATGGATATCGGGGCTAAAGCGGTCGGGGATTGAAGCTGACTACTCACCTCTAACAAGTGTCGAGATGAATAAAATGTGTATATACACATCCACTCCCCCATACGCCTTCATGGCATAGTTCTTAGTTAGTCAGTTAGTTAGCACAGGGACAACTTTACCTTTTTACTACAGTACTTCATCCACAAGAAACAGATGCTCTGAAACCCATTCCGAGGTTGAGAATTTCATTTACCTTGTGCATCTAGTCCTAGGTCTTCCTACATATTTTTTCTCTCTGGGAATATATGTGTATTATGATACAAATGAATTTCATATAATTCCCGGAAATGTATTTTTTATTTATATCGGAGTATGAAGTATATTATTTTCAGATTCTGGTGCTACCTAGTTGTAGCACTCCGTACACTAACAATGTCAGCCGCAGAGGGCCTCCTCTCTCCGCTACGCCACCTGTTATCATGCGCTTAAGGACGAGACGGAACCCAATTAGAAGTTACTTGCCCACGTAATCAGGGCACTAAGATCAAGTGAGGATAATGCAGTTATCCTTCTTCCCGACATGGCCGTTATAGCTCGACGTCTAATTTTCAAGATGAAGCGCTGGAGGCAGGTAATTACATAACCACTCAGTAAAAATCGTTGTTAGAAAGCCTATGGCATACATAATCGTGTTATTAGGAGCTTCTAGTTTTCAGTGGTCCGGTGCAGTTGTCTTACTCCTGACTGTACCGCCCGCACAACAGCGGTATGAAGTTGCCGTGGAAGCACGGCGAAGCAGTGAGTGGGCAGGTGAAAAGCTGAAATACATGTATGAATGTATAAGGGGTGGGCCTTCTTGGCCCTTGCACCGCGACCTGCAGTGGTTATTGTGCCTCAGCTGAAATACATAGACCACAATGAACTGTTTTTCTGTTATTACCACCAAATCCATAGTCCTTAAAATCGTATAATGAAAGACGTCTATGCGTTAATGAGTGAGTTTGAGTGTCTATCCACTGAAATGTCATTTTGTTAGGAATTTCTGCTCAAATATTCATCTACAGCGTAAATGTTTATGCCGAAGTTCGTATTATAACGGGCCAAATATGGAAGAAGGGAGGCCTGCCTGTAGTCTTTATAACACACGATTTTAAAATACATTCCCTGCAACTCTACATTCTTCATCAGTCCTAATATTCATTTTACTGCATATGAAAGTATATTGTTAAACCAGATAACGAAGAGCACGCGGTAGCGTAGTTGATTGAGGGGCTATGCTACAAGCCGGAGGCCGTGGGTTCAAGTTCCGATGAGGTTACTGGATTTTTTTCAATTGACCTAATCCTTCCAGCCGCACTATGGCCGTGGGGTTGACTCAGCCTCTAACAGAAATGGGTACCAGGAATTAATTAAATAATTTTCTTGGGGAGTAAAGCGCGGCCGGCGCGTAAGGCTGACAACCTTACCGCCATCTTTGAGCCGATTTTCTAGATAATGTTGGACCCTCAACGTCTCACAGCCCTATGGGCCTTCACGGCCTGGTACAAGGATAGCTTTACTTACTTTTGCAGATATACTGTTTAATCAGAAATCCTACTAGCGAAACTAATCAACAAAGAAACTACATGGTACGAAGCCTCCTCTAGAAGCTCACAGTTGTTCGTCACCACAGACATTCACGCCTTGAGTGGGATTCGAACCCATGATTCCAGAGTTTGAGTGAACGAAGAGAGTTCATGCCTCAGACTGCGCGGCCACTGCGATCGGCACTGAGGAAGACTGCTATATCGTTAGGCATGGGATTGTTACTTTGAATGTCAGCATAATTTTGTATCACAAATATCCCTAGTATCTGACAAAAGACTGGAGGACTTAGTCTTTCTGCCTTATTCAAGGCAGCCGTATTTTCGTTCAGTCGCTTTTCCATACCACACGCTGGGTTACAGAACCCAGACCAACACCACAGCTGCTATTGAGAATGCTGGCTCAATGGATTCTCAGATGAACTGTTTTTGTCCAAGCTGTCTTCAAGGACTAAGCGATAAATGACGTCACATTGTCTAAACCACAAAGCGCGTCATTGTGCACTGCCCTTCATGTGGCCGGCGCTAGTGCAGAAGCAGGGCAGCTTGAGAAGGAGTAAACACATACCGACTGTTTGGGAAATGTCTTACATGAATATCGACTTGGGTAAACTGTTCGAAATGCTCTTCCGCTCAGTGGCTGCTTTTCATGTTCAAATGTCATACAGGAATTTATCAGATAATATACAAAGCGGAATGCAATGCCAACTTTCGATGTGAGATAGTCTCTCACTAAATCATATACAGCCCCTAAACTTTATATAAAGTAGTTAAATTTAGAAACTGCGAGTCGGTCAGTGTGTTAGTCATTGCTTCAAACAATTTCTTATCTCTTTGGAGCAGCCTTCATAACTGCTGGTATCGACATCTGCGTCAGTTGAGCTATCAGTGCACTAAGCCACTTACATATTCTCCATTTTTCAATTACGTCCTCTCGTTCAAGTCCAGATATTCTGAGTCCATTGCTCCCGAACTCGCCCAATGTCCGTTTCCGCCAGAGTTTACTGGTGAAATTCATTTAAGTCGTAACGGATAAATTTGCCGAATATGTAGTACTCACTGAGAAATGAGCGATACGTACAAATATTGAGAAGAAACCTTAAGTGGAATGGGCTGTTGAAGTAACACGGATGGATATGAATAAAATGGATCTTAATTAAGTTAGTTAGTTAGTTAGTTATTGGAGAGGGTGGGTTTCCCCATGCATTTAGACCTGTATTGGTCCAGTGTGCTTCCCTCTATGACTTCTACCAGTCTCTATATCCTACCGGTACTGGTGCTTACCATCAGTCCCGCCCAGCCAGCGAGACCGGCTCTACTAGCTGAGAGGTATATATAATGCTTCCCCCATCTACCAGAGGTATTAGAGACTGCTGTTGGGCGGGAAACGTCCGTAAATTTAGCTCAGTGACCTCCTTTGGAGATATGAGGTTCTTTTACGTGCCGTAAAGCTACGACACGTGACCCACGGCTTAAAGTCCCTCCCGGAGGACTTGTTCCCTGAATGATCTTAATTAAAGAAAAAATTGTAGATATAAATTAGAGTTAATGGCCTGATGAGGATCCAAAGACGGGCTTTTATGATGACACTGATAAACCTTTGGATATCCACAACGACAGGAAATTTCTTCATTTGTTAGTTAACTATCAAATGCTTAAGGACGGCCCTAAAATACGGTTATTTCATAGCCAGATTTTGCCTACTGATTATATTTCATTGTACTACAATGTGCTGCAAGAGCGTCAAGAACTGCAGTTAAATTTAAATAGGTGGACCATAGTTACTTCCAAGGATATCCTGCAGTGACACCTTACTATCTCACACAGGTGCATCTGTGACATCAGATTTAATACAACAGTAGAAGTAGGCTGTGGTCCACGGTCTTCCGGTTGTATCTGCAGTGCACTGTGTAACTGAGGGGCAGAGATATCGCGAACACCTTGTACTATGCCAGTAGCGGAAAGACATGGTTCAGTATGTATCAGTGATTCCGCTGACATGAGGCAGAGAGGAGGTGAAGATACAGTTGCAGTACGCACAAGATACACTCCAGTCGAGAAATTAACCCAGTGTTAGCTCTCAGTTCTCAGTGTTTATTTGAGAAGCGACAGCAGCTAGAATGAAATATTTGACAATCCTTTTGTTTCTAACAACGATTCTGTGGCAGTCCTGTGTTGTGAAAGGGTGGAATATCCAAGAGTTGATGAAGAAAGTTTTGGAAACTGTGGATAATTTTGAGGAGTATGACATTGTCTTCCCTTTGGTGATTGCTCCTGGAAAGGATACTCTAGTGTCACGTGCTAAGAGGCATGCCAATATAAGTGAATTCCAAAGAGAATATGCTACAGAGCGTGAGTACAGCAGAGGGAATTTACTGATTGCCGAAGAAGGAGGTAATGGAGAAGCCCCAGTAGATAATGAAAGAACAGACATTTCGGAGAAAAATGTGAACAGAAATATAGGAAGTGGTATAAGATGTAAAACAGACAGCACTGCAAACCAAACATCTTCAAATGACAATCAGAATACAAGCATAAATTTAGACAGTATTAATGTTGTTCAGGAGAGAAGAAATGAACCCAAGGATAAAACGAAAGTTACATTTTTTGATGACAAAATTAAGGAGTCTGACAATACTGGACCAGGGAGTTATGAAGGAGGTGTCACTATTATAGCATTGAAAGACTGGATATTAGAGGTGAGAAACAATCCCATTTTACTACTGCAAGATGGTTTTGAAGCTGAATGGGTAACTAGTGGACAAAAGCAGTCAATAAGAAATCCCGAAAGCTGCAAGCTTCGCACTGGTATTGTGAGAGGTGATATTAAGTCTGTTGTCGCTCTCACGACGTGTGACTCTTCTCAGATAGATGGAAGTGGTACAGAAGATATGACAGGACTGATTCAGGTCAACGGCGATTCGTATTTTGTACAACCTATCGTGGCATCTGGAGGGGTAACTCGTCAGCACCCTCATTTGATGTATAGGGCGAAGACAAGTTTGGAGCTGGGGGATGATCAGGACTTTGGGGATGGATGGAAGCTGTCCAAAAGTGACTCAAGGCAGGTGGCTATCATGGGCCTAGCTAGCAGTGATCCGTGTGGCGTGGGTGCAGTCATTTCTGAATGTCCGAAAAGGTCGAAGAGGGAATCATACTGGAGACATGATGTGACTGAGTTGAAGTTCTCCAACACTACTGTAAGGGAAGATATTCCTTCTACAGAAGAAAGACTCGATGTATATCACGTAGATGAGCCTGAAGATAACTTGGAACACACCCGCGCTATAATCGAACACATTCGAAAAGAACTCGAACGAGAAGAAGTGGGATACTTTCTCGACAAGGACCTGGAGACCGAAGGTAAGAGGAAGCATTCTGACTAAGTAGACAAACATTTACATTTTTAAGACAGTTTTTGGTGTCGATGAATCCAAACGTTCGACAGTCATCGCAAAATGAAGCCATAATATTCCATCCTCCGCCAGTTCAACCTAGTTCAAATCCTCTCTAAAATGCATAATCCATTTGTGGCATTCACATTTTGGTAAAACAAGTGCAGTTGGTTTTCAGATCAGGTTGTTGTGCACTCTGTATCAAACGTGTTGTATATTCGATGATTCTGAACTTAATTTAATCACATTAACAATACCGCAAGTTACTAAAAATTGTGAATATCCCCGATACGTAATTTTCCAGTTCCTTCGCTGTTTTATCTCTCTGACTTCTAATATTTCCTTCAGATTTCTTTGTCCAGATTCTCCAAACACTGGTTCCTTGCTCCACTGAGGTAGAACTGTAGTTTATGTTCTGATCATTGGCTATCCTGGAAGAAGAGGAAGAAGAAAGGTGCAAATTTCGTTTCCGGAATTTATTGTACGTACAGTTTAATAACGGATCCCATATTTTGTTACTGTCATTCCCGAGTTCTTGACTTGGGACCAGCAATTTTCACGCGCAAATACACGCGCCTACGGTCACAGGCAGGTCGTCAAGTGGCGCCTCCATCCGCGTTCCAGCGAACGCTTTGCAACTGATGCAGGTAGGACGCTACATTACTTTTCTATGGATATAGAAGGATAATAAATAAAGGTAAAGCTATCCCTGTAACGGGCCGTGAAGGACCTTAGAGCTGTGAGGCGTCGAGGCTGCCACATTTTCTCTAGACAATAGGCTCACAGATTGCGGTAAGGTTGTCAGCCTTACGTTACGTTTGAGTACAAACACGAGATAAATGCTTTTGATTTCAATTTAAAAATAATTTAATCAAGACAGTTTCTCAAATGACCATTTCAACAGACATATTCCTTTCAGCAGATAAGCGCAGGCCATTGGAGTTCAGCGTGAACGCGCCTCCCAGGTGGCTGGAGCTCGCCCTTGCGGTTGACCACACAGTGATCAGGTTCCACGGACGAGAGCGAGTGCAGCAGTACATCCTGGCCCTCATGAATATTGTAAGCACCACATTAACGCATACACAACGATACAGTCTAACAATATATGTCTGGCCTCCTGAACGCTGTAAGTACAGAGGCGATCAATGCACCTTCTTTCAAACACCTTATCTTGGCCGCCGTCATGAAAATTTTATGCGTCACGAGGTTGTTTCAGGATCCCCTACATGTCCTGGCTTTCACGAAAAGTGTTAAGTACAATAAAAGGCTATAGAGCAACTTCCAGAAATACTAACACGCCCCCACGAGAACTGGCAAGCCCCAATCAGCTTGTTCGTGCCCTCATGCACAGGGCAAGAACACTGACGGCCTACTGAGTACTGCGTATCACGTCTCAGGAAATTCCTTGAAGCATGTGCTGAATCTCGTGACACTCTTGTGGAAGCCAATACAGCATGTTCCAGAAAAGTGCATGCTTTGACTCTTATGGTATTCGTAATTCAGAGACAAACTTATGTTTCTGTATTGTTTGTAGTTTATGTAATAATGCTACCAATAACTCGCTGGCTGCGGGATGGACGACCGAGGGGTCGGAGTTTCAGTTCCATTAGGGTCAAGAATTTTCTCTTCTCCACGTCGTCCAGACCGATTCTGGGGCCCACCCAGCCTCCTATCCAATGGGTACCGGGGCTCTTTCCCCTGGAACAAAAGCGGCCGGTACGTGAAGCTGTCCATTCACCTCCAACTAGTGCACAGGTCAAGAAAATGTGTGTTTATACATCAACTCCCCCATACGCCTTCAATGCGTAGTGCTTAGTTAATTAAGCACTGGGACAACTTTCTCTTTTACCAGTAACTCAGATTATATAATTTTGAATGATCTAATGGCGATCAATAATGAACTGGATAGGATGCCGAAGGAAGTGGTCGTGGCAGAATTTAAGATACAGTCCAGATATTTGACTGGAGGAACTCTGGAATACCAAGGCATCCTTAAGTCTGGATAGTCAGTTCCCAGCCGGGATTCGAGCCGGGCATCTCACAAATACGAGTCGGAAACTCCACTTGAGCTAACTTACTCAGAAAATAACGCTTCTTTCTTGTCGTCGGGAGGCGGCAGGCAGTCAGCCCGGTCAGCCCTATGCAAGGCAACACATCGCGTTCCACAACACTAGAGGTATGCTCTGAGTTACGTCATAAACTATCTTTCCTTGCATATCGTTAAATTTATACTATTCAATAGAGTGGGATAGGTTAGGTGGGAGAGACCGGAACTGTAACAATCAGTTTCGATTTCACATTCGAACAGCAGTCAATTAAGTCTTCATTCTGAATGGAGTTTGTTAATTTAGTTCTTATTAATCACTTTGTTTATAAAATGTGTTTCTATGTAGCTACCGACTCAGTACCGCATGGGTTCTGCAACTGCGTGACATATAATCTACATTTCCACAGAAAACGGCTCAAAAGGTTTTAATTAAATCCCAGTAACTTGTAGAAACTATTTTCACAAATAAAACAACATAGGCGGTATCTTCAGGAGAATAACGGTAGGCGCACTAGGGGCCGAAACGCAAAATGTCGGTTTTCTCGAAAACGACTTCACCGGTCGGAAGGACTTCATTGTTATTCGGCAATTAACACGCAACAACGATCTATAAAGCAACAAATGGTTTCGTTTTCAAGGTAACGTAGTCAAGGTCAGTCATGTATGAAACAGTATATACACAGTGGTTTTGCGAGAAGTTCTTCATCAAAAGGAAGATAGTCATGAAATGCCTTGCGAAGCATGGACAGGAGAGATGTATATAGTGCACAAGGAAGAAATTTTCAGTAACATGCTGTATGTGTGATACGTACACTTGACGAAAGGCCAAGCAAATTCATAAGTGACAAACCTATCTGCTCATTAAGAGAGGGCTATGACCGCAAGGGTTCAGTTTAAAAAAAAAAAAAAGGTCTCTGGTCGTGATTCTTAAAGGGTCTGACGCCACGACAGACTGACTGGCGCTAAACCGCCAGTCGTAAAGTGACTTTGAATTTGAGGTTTTTCATTCCGAATCACCGCTTTTATCGGACTGACGGCTTCCCGGGAAGAAAAGACATTCCCCATAACCATGTCGACCTATGCTATATGTGCGATACGTACACCTAACAAAGGCGAAGCCTATTCATAAGAGACAAACCCATCCTGTCATCAGAGAGAAAGTTACATGAGGGCTATGACATAAAGTGTTCAGTTGCAAAAAAAATCTGATCGTGATCCTCATGGAGCTTGGCGTCAAGACGAACTGATTGGCGGTAAACCGCCAGTCCTAAAGTAAGTCTAACTCTGGCCGCGCCATAGCTCCAGCGGTTAGTTGCTGACTTCCCGTCGCGGCGGCCCGGGTTCGATCCCGGGTCTGATCAAGTGGGATTTGTGATGGACAAAGTGGCGCTGGGGCGGGTTTTTTCCGAATACTTATGGTTCCCCTGCCAATCTTCATTCCACCAAATTCTCCATCATCGTAATCACCCGGGGCAGGCTACAATAGGCCATTCAGTGGCCGCCGTGCCGAGTGGACCCAGTTGGACTCCACCCTCGACTAAGCGAATTAGAAAAACAAAACAAAAAACATCTGAATCTGGTAAAGGTAAAGTTGTCCCTGTGCTCAACGAATTAAGCACTACGCCATGAAGGCGTATGGGGTAGTGGATGTGTAGATCCATATTTATTTATTTATTTATTTGACGACGCTGTCACTGCCAGGTCACATAGTGTGTAATTACATTTAGGGGACTGGCGTATAATGAATTGAAATAGGTGCATACTGAAGCGGCGATGACCCAATCGAGACATTATCCCGGCATTTGCGAGCGGGAACTGAAGAAAACAACAAAATATCTCAGGATAGCCGGTGTACCGGCCGAATTCGAACCGAGCACGGTCCGGTTACAAGTCCAGAGCGTTACCGCTACACCAGCCTCGTCGGTGAGAAAATTTTCTATATGATGTCCAAGTACAGGTCTATAAAACAAAATATAAGAAAAATAATACCTCCTCTGGTGATCATAGTAGACGGTAATATATGACTTTCCAGACTGCTATGGTATGTATATAGATAAGCACACGTATATGTCAGGTATATATACTCTCGACGCTTTATGCTCCCCTAGAGATTTATCTTTTTATGCTTTCCATACCTCTGCACAGAACTTCTTAATATGAAAGTTATTAATGCCGTGCAGTGTGATTGATAAAAGTTGTGTTTTTTAATCTTTCATCCTTTACAAATTTCGGTCGGAGCGACCATTTACAGAAGGGCATTATCAATAAATACGGAAACCATTATTACAGTGTCATAGATATAAAGCATTATATTCTTTAACAATTACTAAGATGTGCACTAATTTGCTAAAATATTTCTAAATTATTAAAATTTGTAAAGTGTACTTTTGGTTTATTTTGGACTTCATGCATCGTCTGGTATGTAAAAGACAAAAGACCACGACGTTTCTGAGACTGGATCTGTCTCCGTCTTCGGGTGGGTGGGGAAGGACCAGTGATTGAGACTAGCTCTTTCTAACGGGCCCAACTGAGTAGGTTTATCCTTCCCTACCCACCCGAAGACGGAGACAGATCCAGTCTCCGAAACGTCGTGATCTTTTGTCTTTTACATACCAGACGATGGCTGAAGTCCAAAATAAGCCAAAAGAAGTACACACCATCGTCAGAATCCTTTCAAGTCTATCTATAATTAGTATGTTTAATATGTAATATTTAAAAAATGTTTTTTTAATCTAGAACCAACTTGGTTTGCGTCTTCATATTTCTCCTTAAAGGAAGATGTGTTCCACGTCGTGGTTCCGTTGCTTGAAGAACAGGACCCTTTAGTGTCGTTGTGCAGTTGTTCAGGCCACTCAGCGATGTTAACGGACCAGGATGAACCAAGTCAAAAAGAACTTAAATTATCGCTATATTCCTAGATACTTTAGGAACCACCATCGCTCCACACTCTGTGCACGTCTACTGCGCAAATTTTGTGCGTCCCTGGAACCACCAGGAGCTATCAATTTCGTAGCTTCCAAAATTTGCTGCCGCCCCTAATAATAAACCCACATCACGTTCCTGTAAGCTTCTGAGCCGTCGGGCAGGGTCTAATGTGAGCACTCAACCAAATCAGCAAATCTCTGCTTTTGGGCTTACAGCCGAGTTTCCAGTCTTCAGTTCATACGTCCCTTGCACGAAGTACGTGTGAGAGAGCCCTGTGTATCAGTCCGGCTGTCCATCCACATGTTTCATCTGCGAAACCACTCAGTGCACTTCGGTTCAAGTAGTGAAACTAATTTATATTAATCCTTATAAATGTTACATTGAAAGGAACTCAAATCGAACTTCAGTCAAGAATAAATGTTCGTACGGAAACTGTTTTGTGTCTATAGCTTCGGTGTGTGACACACGTAATGTAAATGGTATAGGAATCATATTCAAATAAATACAATAAATAAACATGTATGGGTCATCAGCGTAACCGCCACATAAGCTAACATTAAAAACATTTATGCTTTTAATTTTTTATTACTAACTTCATGTTTCTGCCTTAAATGGCTAATATCCGGACACATGCGCAAAATAGTCAAATCTGTTGTGGCATATTTGCTCAAGGCAAGAATTGTGAAGCCAGCAAAGACAGCCGTCGCAAACAAGCATGTTTCCACAGCAACAACTGGATACAATAATGGAAATAATGGTGTTTCCTACGCGGTCCGTGCCGAGATGTTATAAGCAGGACAAGTCTATAGTCATATATCCCGTGTGGAGGCGGGATCGAATACCTCCACCGTAGCCCTGCCAGTCGTAAGAGGGGACAAAAAGTAAGTATCGAATCTGAGACAGTAAAATATGGTTGCGAGTCCCACGGGACTCGGAGCCGAGAATGTTTGCGCTGGCGAGGGCCAGCAGCAATTGTAAACGACAGACCAGTCCTTTCGTCAGACAGAGCGCCCTACATCAACAAACCCGCAACTGTCAGATATTAATAAAATCTGGTCGTAAGCCCCAGATGGGTGCTTTATTCCAAGACAGACCGGCCGACCGACCGACCGTCGGTTGTAACATAAGACTCCTCAAGATTGAGTTAAGTTGAGTTGAGTTGAGTTGAGTTAGTTGGTGAGTGACTGAGTTAGTTAGTGAGATAACTGATGAGGTTCAATCGTTGTAAGCTATTGCTGCGAGAAGATGTTAGCTTGGGCCGATGATAGTTCGGGAACCTTGAGGAAGGGAAATGTCCACCGTTGGAAGCTGCTACCGAGCAGCGGCTAGTGAAGACGTGACTATGGACACTAGTGTGTTTGTGTAATTCATTCATTCATCAGTAATCTGTCAGACGACAGGTCCACAGCCTCTTCCAAAACAGTTTCTCCACTTAATGCGATCTTCTGTTTTTGGAAAGAGACTATCCAGGAAAAGTGATAATGTGGTAGTTTTTCCATTTGCTTTCCACATCGCAGTACAACAGCCGTTCAAACCACTCTGGTCACGCCTGTTGCTATACGAACTTGAACCATCTCGAGCATCATTTTCTCTGTGCTTCAAGTCGCCGCTGATGACGCTGCTTCCGGCATCAGTTTTCGGTGTCTCTCTTCGTCTGATGCCTACCCTTTGACCTGTCCAGCAAGGGAGGCCCTGCCAGTAGCTACGCTACCGCTGGTATAGCTCTCAGGGTCCTTGGCATACTCAAACACCCTCACCACGATAAGGTGGAGACACCAACGAGGGGTTTGTGTAATAGTGAACTGTAAAATGTAGTCACGCGATGTATCAAAGAGTCCAGTAAATTCGATCATCAATCCAAAACCCGTCTAGAGTCACTCATACATGTGAGTGAGTGACTACATATGGAGTTTGGATTGGTAATTGGATTTACTGAAAACTTACATATCATAACTACAAGAAACTATAGCACTATCGCTCATTCACACACTCAGCAGTTCTCTATAGCACGTGCTAAGTATTCGTAGTCTCCTGTGTCTTCACCAGTCGTTGCCTGGTAACGGGTTTCAAAGTCGTAGCTTCCTCAACTGGCGCAGCCCCTTCCGGGACCCAAACCCCGGTCATCAAGCCCGTAGACCGTCGCTATACCGACTGAGCTATCCAGGCTCCCCACAGTCTTCTTAAATCCCTTGGAGAAAAGCAATCCTTCCAACTGATATAACGTCGTTCAGTAATTTACTATCTTTCCTGAAGGTACAGTGGTAGGAGTTTGAAGATGACCAGTCACTAAGTCCAGTACCGAGGATACAAGTGCGTGGATGTTTATTCATTGTCCATTGTGTGCTTCAGTAACTTAGTACTTATAAGAATAATTTCATCTGACATCTCACTGATGTTGTGCAACTGGTGTGGTGACACGGTATTTATGTATTCTAAGAATAAATATAAGTTGCCATTTTTGTTGTGTTTGCAGGTCAGCGCCATCTACAAAGACCCATCCTTGGACTCAAACCTGAGACTGGTTATAGTTCGGATGATTTTTTTCGAAGAAGAGCAAGACGGCCAGGTACATGCACTCCATAATCATGTGTTTAAATTCATTAACTCATTCTCGCCAAGAATTAACTGGCCAGTGGTTACTCCCGTGGGATATAAGCCTAAGGCTTGCCATTCTGTCCCTGCTCTGTTGTGACATAGAAGTCTTTGTTACCCATAGGACCGCCAGATGGCAATGAGAGATGTCTGTAATTCAGCTGTCATTGTAGTCTCGAATTTTATCGGAACTAATTTCCATTGATTACATGCATATTCTGAGAATTCGTGATTTAATGCAAGCCTAGAGCGAATAACTGAGCGGGTTATCTGTGGAAGCTGTTGTCAGAGATGGGATCTGTTTTCTTCAAAGATCCCGTCCATTTATTGCATTTTAAATCATTCAGAATAATGTGCATTTTGTATCAATAGACGGGAAGATTAGAACTGTACACGGGAAAACTGGAATGTATGATAGTAATATCCAAATGAAAGCTATTGATATGTAAATTGTATGCTAGTGGTGAGTTCATATCTAAAGGCCAAATCACTCACTCACCTGCCGCTAGAGTCGAGGAAGTTGTGACTGAAAGACAAGTATTTCTGCTTTATGGGTGAACTAAAAATGACCATTATGATGCTTTATTGTCAGAATAGAAAGAGAGCTTAGTTATTATTCTCGAAGTTTATTTTTACAGAAAACCTTTGCAGAGAACGTTTCCTCTAGATAGCAGCACCGCTTTTGCAATGCAATACAATTTATCATTTTGGAAAGATTAACGTCTTAGTATATGCAGCTGTCTTTTGAGAATCTTTCAAGTTATTGAGGTTGTGTTATTAAGAATTTCTATTTGAAATGTTAATGGATTTTATGGAGTTGGGAATAATCCTTGAATTTTAGGATGTTTTTTCTCAGTTAGGGTATTAGAATTTCAAGTATGCTACAAAGCGTACCACACTTGGGCGATTAGCCGCCGGATTGTATACGAAGAGACATAGATTCAATCAGAATAATCCATGAAGAATTTGTGGTCGGCAAAATGGAACTGGGTGTAGGATTTTCTCGTAGTACATCAGTTTTCCCAGTTAAGTGATCATTCAAACACTTTCCATACTCATCCAACACCCACATCATCAGAAACTAATTCAGAGGTCCACATGAGGCCGCAGTGCTCTAAATTATTCTAATGCTACTACAACTGCTGGTGACGTTGCTACTACCACTACTACTATCAATAATACTACCATTTCTACTACTTCTATTCCGTTGTCAATAACTTGTCTTATATTTAACTATGTTCGAATGTAAGTATCAGACAATGAACATGTATGGGAGACTCGCAGGTTAACCTATTCCCTGCCTTGCTCTCAGGGAAAGGGTGCCCGGTACCCATTACATATGAGGCTGGGTGGGCCCAAGATATTCTGCTGTTGCTTGCTACCTCTTCATGCATGGATTATATTATATATTGGACCTTCATGCAGTCGAAAAAATAATTATTCTGTTGAAGACGAGAAAATTTCTCCAAATGGATATTTGCACGTAAATTATAATTTTGTTGTTCTTTTTCCGAATTCGGTTTATATATGCATACAATCTACCATTAAATGAACAGAGAACATAATAAATGCATTATATTGCGTTTATAATTATGTACGTACAGGATTCTTCGTCAGTATATGGGTTGAAACAGTTTTGTAACTCAGGCGATAATATTATATTCGGCAGGGCATGTTTTTGAACAAATACTGATAAGTAAAGAGCGCTGGAGTTACACTACTTTTGTTTTCTATCTTGTACATATATTTAAACTCCTTAGTATATTTTATCCACGTCCGGAATATTTTTCTCAAAGTGTCTCCTAGGCCCTGCCATAAAATCTATCTGATTCAGAGAGTCGTTCCTATAAGAGAACATTTTTTTTTTAGCATTGTTGTCGCTCCCACGCCCTGCCCCATTTCCGAGGACAATAACTTGTCTGCTGTTTGTGACTCTGTGTTCGTAGCTACTCTCCATATCTGGAGGCATCCTCCCGCTAATCGATACTCCCCCCACCCTCAAATATCAGTCTACTTCCAGCATTTCTTAATGTAGCAGTATGTAAGAGTGTTGTAAGCCCTTTGCCAAATGTTCAACATGTAAACTCCTTACAGATATTTTATCACTTCATTCGCAGCTGCTTTTCTTCCGAACATTTCCTTTTCGATTCTTGGCTAGAATATGACCAGTCTGACTGAGAGTTCTCTTAGTTTCACTCAGCCTTTCCAAGTAAATACTGGGCCAGTAATGTAACATTGGCCAAGGCCGCTTCCTTTAGTGCTTTATCTTAATTCATAGACATCTTATTGGTGGCATTTTTTAATCAAAGCAGTGAATAAAGCTATTAAGGTCGCTGAATAATTCTGTTCGCAGCTGTTCTCCATAACTGGAGACTGTCTTATCAGTGCAACTTCACTGAAGGCATCACACAGAGTAGGAGGAACCATAGGCGAGCAAACAGACCTGCAAGAGCATAGGAGAGCGAAGGCCGCGGCATAGCTCAAGCGGTTAATCGCTGGTTTCCCAATGCGGCGGTCCGGATTCGATTCCGGGTCTGGTCAAGTAAGATTTGTGGTGGACAAAGTGGCGCTGGGGCAGGTTTTCTCCGAATACTTCGGTTTCCCCTGCCAATCTTCATTCCACCAATTTCTCATCTTTCATCTGGGGCTGGTACAATACACCAGAAGTGGCAGCAGTACAAGGGACTTAGTCCCACCCCACTAGCAATAAAAAATAATGGGAGAGCGAACATGACCGCAAGCTCACACATCCCGTATCATGTGCGCAACACTGTGCTCCTTCTTCCAGGTGGTTGACGGAAACTCGAAGCGTTCGCTCGAGAATGTGAACCGTTGGAACGAGCAGCTCGGGGGACAGCACGATGTAGCCGTGTGGCTGACACGCGCTGATATAGGGGGACCCTCGGGATACGCCCCAGTGTCGGGAGCATGTGACCCGACAAGAAGCTGCACCCTCAACAGAGACGAGGGACTGACCAGCGCTTTCATCATTGCTCACGAGGTGGCTCACGTGTAAGTGAGGTTTCGTACTTCTTAGATAGAACGCTTAGGGAAGAAGTTAACTAACTGACCGATGTTTTAAATTTCCCTCTGATAACAGGACCCAAAGCTTCTTTACCTCTAGCATCAAAGAAAAGCTCCTACGTCACCTCAGTCCACTTCACAACACTACAGTTTCAGCTATTGGAGCCCTAGTAACAATATCGGGCATAATCAAATGATTCCATCAATACAACCAGGAACTACTAACAATAGGGGGGCTAATCATAATCTTAACCATAATTCAATGATGGCGAGACATCGTACAAGAGGGAACATACCAAGGCCTACACACCAAGAAAGTAACCAAAGGGTTACGATGAGGCATAATCCAATATATCATCTCAGACATATTTTTCTTCATCTCATCCTTCTGGGCATTTTTCCACAGAAGACTGTCGCCCACCATCGAACTAGGATCAACTTGGCCGCCTACTGGAGTCTTACCATTCAGCCCATTACAAATCCCTCTACTAAACACAGCAAACCTTCACGCATCAGGAGTAACAGTTACATGGGCTCACCGCGGGTTTCTAGAAAACAACTACGCACAAAGAATACAAGGGCTATTCTTCACAGTAATCCTAGGGATTTATTTTACAATCCTCCAAGCATACGAATACGTAGAGGCGTCCTTCACAATCGCAGACTCAAGCTATGGGTCCACCTTCGGACCCAGGACCCAAAGTTTCTCTACCTCTAGTATCAAAGAAAAGCTCCTACGTCACCTCAGTCCACTTCACAATACTACAGTTTCAGTAGTACATGATACATGTATAGCTTCGATAATGAGAGCGTCAATGAATAAGAAACGTAACAAATAGAGGAATAAAACCACCACAACTCACAACCCTAAGCACCATTTCAATAAGAGGTCGTGCTTTCATTTCTTCTTTCTCCACTCGAACTACTCATCCAATCCACCATTATCCAGAGGGTTATCATGAGAAGACCATTTCCAGCTTCTTACTTTTTCCTTGTATTTGCGTGTGAACTCCAGATTGGGTTTGACACACGACGGCGACCAGGCAGCTGGCAACGACTGCATTCAAGATGCACTAGACGGAAGTGTCATGGCGCCCATGGTGTCGGCCACGTTCCATCGCTTCAGCTGGTCCATTTGCTCCAAGAAAGAGTTCCACACCAAAGCTGCGTAAGTTGCTCCGAAAGTAATGTGTCGGAATAAATTCAACTCTCAGACCCTGATGTTCAAAGTTGTCGTCGTCATCATCAACATGATCATCATGTAATTGGTCGGTAGGCAGTGCTGTGATCGTAAAGAAGCAGAGATACCGTATGCGAAAGTACAACTCTGAGAAAATGAAGGGCAGATGTTCTCCATTTTCTTCAGAGAAAATTACACGCATGCAATGTTACGAGTTACAGTTTAGTGATGTATATAAATTTAAAAAGTAATCAGTATAATATATGAAGAAAAATAAAACTATCATTTAAGAGGACAGGACCCAATAGCGTAGTCGGTATGGCGACTGGCTACGGGCTGGATGACTGAGGGGTCGAAGTTCGAGTCCCGGTAGGGTAGAGAATTTTCTCTTCTCCAAATCATCCCCACCGGCCTTGGAGTCCACCCAACCTGCTATCCAGTGGGTACCAGGGGCTCTTTCCTCGGGGGTAAAGAGGCCGGGGCGTGAAGCTAAACCACTCTCCTCCGACTAGTGCCGAAATCAAGAAAATGTGGATTTATACACCCACTCCCACATACGCCTTCATGGCGTAGTGCTTAAATTCGTTGGGCACAGAGACAACTTTACATTTTACCTTTAACTGTCTGTGGAGAACCATAGGGTTGTGAGACTTCGACACTCGCAAATTTATCTAGACAGTCGGTTCACAGATGGCGGTGAGGTTGTCAGCTTTACTCATTTCTGTTAGAGGCTCAGTCTACCCAGGGCCTTAGTGCGGCTGGAAGGATTGGGTAATTTGAAACATCTAATGACCTCACCGGGAATCGAACCTGCAACCTTCCGGCTTGTAGCATAGTGCCTCAACCAGCTACGCTACCGTGTGCCCTATACCAAAAATATTACTGTGCATAATTTCACAGTCAGTTAGTACGCTAACGTGTTTGTTTATTATGTCTGGCGAGGTAGGATTTGTAAAATGGAACCCTTTTGTATTTTCACTTCAGACGCGACGTTTGTGCTGCATTTGAATAAGCAGAGCATATGAAATTATCGCGGGAGCTACATTTCAGTATCAGTAGATTCGTACTAAGCCGGTCACGGTAGCCGAGCGGTCTAAGGCATGTACTGTCTTCGCTCGCTTGGAAACCGGGATCGTGGGTTCGAATCCCACTCAGAGCATGGATGTTTAGTTTGTGTGTGTGCGTTTTTCTGTGTTTGTGTACAGGTAGAGGCCTTGCGACGAGCTGATCACCCGCCAAGGAGTCCTACCGAATGTGTAAGATCTAGAAAAACCGAAGTGAACGGAGAAGTTCATGGAGGTAGGCCTAGGCCCACTGGGGCTGTAGTGCCAAGGGGAAAAAGAAGACTCGTACTTAGGCATGACAGATCCACAACTCTGTCCTACCATGGGCCTTCAGCGGTGCCATTCCCCTCAGTATATCACCGATTTGACCTTTTTTCTGATTTCTGCTATGTTGGCAGGCAGTGGCCATGTCTTAGGAACCAGCCCAAGACAGGAAATGCAACGCATCTTAAATCGACGCTGCAGGCAACTTTTTCGATGGACGAACAGTGCCGCATGGAATTTGGGGATGGGTAAGTTTTTGGTATGTAACCTTCAAGATGTAGGATAATACCAATTGAAATTCGGTAATTACTTAATTACTTCGCCGCGCCGTAGCTCAAGCGGTTAGTCGCTGGTTTCCCACCGCAGTGGCGCGGGATTGACCCCGGGTCTGGTCAAGTGGGATTTGTGGTGGACAAATTGGAGCTGGGGCAGGTTTTCTCCAAGTACTTCGGTTTCCCCTGCCAGTCTTCATTCCACCAATTGCTCCGCAATCACCCTCACCTATCATCTGGGGCTGGTACAATAGGCCAGAAGTGGCAGTACAAGGGACTTAGTCTTACCCCACTAGCAATAAAAAAAATAATTACTTACTTAAGGAGCTGAGCCCTTCTTGAGGAGAAGCCAAATCTGCAGCTACTCAAGAATTTCCCAGCATTTTATGGAACCCGAAGGTTTATTACCGTGTTCACAAGAGCCCTCCACTGGTCCCTATCCTGAGCTCAATCAAATCCATACCATCCCATCCTCCCTCTCTAAGATCCATTTTAATATTTTGTATCCACCTACGCCTTCGTCTTCCCAGTGGTCTATTTCCTTCTGGCTTTCCCACCAATATCCTATATGCATTCCTCGTCTCCACATTCGTGCTACATGCCCTGCTCATCTCATTCTTCTTGACTTGATCATTCTAATTATACTTGGAAAAGAGTACAACTTATGAAGCTCCTCATTATGAAGTTTTCTCCAACCTCCTGTCACTTCATATCTCTTCGGTCCAAATATTCTCCTCAATACCCTGTTCTCAAACACCCTCAGTCTATGTTCCTCCCTTAATGTCAGAGACTAAGTTTCACACCCATACAGAACCACAGGCAAAATTATAGTTTTGTATATTCTAATTTTTATGTTTTTGGACAGCAGACGAAAAGACAAAAAAGGTTCTGGACAGAAGGGTAGCAAGCATTACCCGAGTTCAATCTCCACTTAGTTTCCTCCTCAATCAGGTTTTGATTTATTATCGTTGTTCTCAAATATCTGAACTGTGCCACATTTTCAAAACATCTGTTTCCTGTCTTTATGTCATGATTTTGCCCTGCATTTTGGTCACGAGACAGCAACATATACTTAGTTTTCTCAGTGTTTACTTCTACACCAAACTCTTTACTTGCGTCAATTAAAGTTAGTGTTTTTTTTCTTTGTGGTATCTATATTATCACCACTACAAGGGAAAATATGGCGCCCATCTTTATGTACACACATTGATTGAGTCTATACCGTCACGTAACTTTTAGTGACTATAGACGGGGTTTGGATCGGTAATCGGATTTATTGTACTCTTACAGATCCGTGACTACAAGTAATTGTAACCGTTTCACTAAATCACACACTTTACAGCTCGCTAGAACACACACTTAAATCTTTTCAGTCGGCTGTGTCTTCACCAGTTTTCTGGTAACGGCTTCCAACGACGGAAGTTCCCCTTCCTCTGTGTTTCCGAACTATTTCCTGAACTCAGCTACCAGCTTTCAACGGCAACAGCTCACAACGCCTAAACCCCAGCATTTCCCTCTCACTAACCCACCAACCAATTCACACAAATCAAATTCTAGCTTTTAACTTGTCCTGCTTATAACATGTTGGCACGGACCATGCAGAAAACCGCTTTCCGTTGTTGTTGTATCATCTTATTGCCGCGGAATTGTTGTTTGTTAGCAGAGCCGTTACCTAGCAACGGCTGTTGTATAGTTGTTTATTTGACGGTCGTTGCCTAGCAGCGGGTCTACATGCCACAATACAGATCGCAAAGGATGGAATGACTTCCAGTGTTGTTACGAAATTCGTCCGTGATTATATATGTCTGAGATCTGTCTACAGAACCTGTACGTTGGGTAAGGCGGTGTTAAGTATTGTGCAAAAAGCTCGAGCAAGGTTAGGTTGGTGCCCAGTGTCAGAACTGTTACTCGTGTTGTGTTCACGGCAGGTAGGCCTACATAAATACTCTGAAATATATCATCGATAGCCACTGAATAGCCATGTAATATCAGTCTCACTGCATACGCCTTCGTATCTTGCTCGAATTCTAAAAAACTGCTAGGTCTACATTTACATCCTGAAAACAAATAACCAAAATATGGAACTTAATGGATACCAAAATGAGCCAGAATGCAGAAGAAAAGTCGAAAGCCTCATACTGTTCCAGATGCTGTAAGATGTAGATAATGATTTACTAGAGCTGAAAGTGAAGAGATGGAGGCCAAAGGTAAAGAAGACAGAAGAACGTCTATCTGTTTTGAAGCAAACCAAGGTTCTTGCACACATTTAAAGCTAACCGATAAATAAGAATTTGATATGTGGAAGATCGACAAGTAAAGTGGTTACAATAAACATATCAAGCGAGTGAAGGTAAATACGTGTATATAAAAGAAAAACTTGAAAATTCGATAGGGAAATCCAAGGAATAAGTTGTGAATGTTTGCGACGATGGTATGTTAGTACAAATAATATTTTATGGACATTATCCATCGCCCTGCTTTTATCTAGAACACGGTCCTGTTTATACTGTGTTTCAAAACACACCTTCTAGGAGACTGGGTTCTGTCTCCGTCTTCAGGTAATGCGTACTCAGTTGGGCTCAGCTCGGTCAATTGGGCACAACTGAGTAAATCCAAGGAAGTTATGAACTCAAACAAGAAAGAAGAAAGAGACGAAAAAAATAAATTACAGAAAATTTTACGCCAGTCATTGTCCCGACAGAGAATAGAAACGGATACTTCCCGAGTAGGCTACAAGTCAGACATTACCACTTAGGTAACCTGGTACTTATGGCTAAGGTGGGCATGTTTCCTAGTCACGGTAAATTGAAATGAGACCAATCTGTAAGTTCCACTCCACCTACCCATTTGTTATTACAGGTATTCACTGTGTCGGACGCTGAACCTTCCCGATCCATGCTCGCACCTGTGGTGTGGCCATGTCTCGGCGCCCCTAGTGTGCAAGACAAAGAAGGGCCCACCACTGGAAGGGACCGAGTGCGGAGTGAACCACTGGTGTGTGGGCGGATACTGCGTACAAGTAGATGGCCGCAGGTACAACGTCATGCCATGTTCATATTACGCGAGATATGCCAGCCAGTAACTGGTTTCTAACAGTTTTCCATTTAACATCAGCTTGAAACTGAAACATGACTAAGAATGCACTTCCGAACACTCGTATATGGCACAGGCCATGGGATCTCAACCTAGCAGATCTTTATGGGGCGTTGCTACAGTTTCAAGAAGCGTTTAAACAGACATGTATCTACACACAGTTTGGGTAAGTAGGTAAGTCAATAAGAATTAACAAAAATGGTTTCGGAAAATGTAACACCAGGCCGGAGAAACATTTCGCGATACTGTAGGTGTAGAGACCGGTCTGGAAAACCGAAATTAACCGCCGTGGGGATTCGTTGCGCTGACCACGTAACACCCTCTGTCCGCTAAAGTTGGCAATAACTTCGCTGAAAGGGCCGCGCCATAGCTCAAGCGGTTAGTCGCTGGCTTCCCACCGCGGCGGCCCGGGTTCGATCCCGGGTCTGCTCAAGTGGGGTTTGTGGTGGACAAAGTAGCGCTGGGGTGGGTTTTCTCCGAGTACTTCGGTTTCCCCTGCCAATCTTCATTCCACCAAATTCTCCATCATAATCACCCGGGGCAGGTACAATAGGCCAATCAGTGGCCGAGGTGCCAAATGGACCCGGTTGGACTCCACCACCCACTAACCGAATTAAAAAAAAACTTAGCCGACAAGCGGCGGTCGCTCGGTCGGCATAGTTCTCTTTTCGACTAAAGCCACGGAGTTTTTTTTTTGTAGATATAGAGACGTGCAAAAGGTAGCTGAAGTTCCTGCTGCCACCGAACAGGCTGACAGGGTGCTACTTCAGTGTGCAGAACCGCACTTTCTACAGGCCGGCAGATTGTAGGGGGAGGGGGAAACTTATTTTATTTTAGGCAATCGAGGTACCACAGGTTTACGACCCCTGACACAGGCACAAGTTAACAGATTAATACAGTTGGAAGTTTCAGCACTGCTAATACACAAGCCTGTCGACACATATCCCGAGAAGACGCAATCAAACACACAGCCGCCACCAATTTCCCTAATACTCATTTTAATATTATCCTCTCATCTCAGTTTCGGTCTTAAAAATGGACGCTTTCCAAAGGGTCTCTTCTTCTGCATATTACCCAATAATATTATTGTCGAACCGACATGAACAATGTGGCATTAGTATTCCAGTGTTTCCTTTAGCGGGATAATACAAGTTCTCAAGTACAGGAAAGACTCCAAGTTAATCGCAACGACATTCCGGAGCAGACCTCTCTAATGTTATCGTGAATATTAAGTGGTAGATTTAGTCTTATGGGAAGGAATCAAATTCCACAAGTAACACAATTTAACATAAATAGAGCAATAATACATACTGAACCACTCAAACTTTCTGTAACTTCAGTAGTTCAATTCGCAGTCCCATTTCGAACGTGTTAATGTTCGGCCACACAGAGCGCTACGTACGCTATGTTAGCTGCGTCGCAGAGTGTGCACAGCGTACGTAGCATACGTAGCGAACATAGCATAGCGATCTGTGTGGCCGAACCTTTACGGTACTTCCAATACGTTGAACACAACTTGCCAATCGTTGCTTTTAGTCCTTATCAAAGTGCGCTAGTAGTTCAGGAAATGAAAGAGGTAGAAACTGACTTTAAGATGTGTATATGACAGCCAGCATCATGTTACGATATTTTTCTATCCAGGTTTGGTTTCGACCCTGTGACGCATAATCCCAGGGACGGAGGCTGGTCAGAATGGTCGGGCTGGACTTCGTGCTCCAGAACGTGCGGCTTTGGCGTTACTTTCAGGAGTAGGACCTGTGACAATCCGAGGTAAGGAGCTGCAAGACCCTTTTTGTGACTTCACCTCTTTAGATTTGGCAGGAGTTTCCTGTCACCAAGAACTGAGACCATTAAATGTGTGTGTCCAAGCACTGTTTCTCCTGTTTGATGAAAGTCGTGATCTGTATTGGGAATCTACAATTGTTCATTAGATGGATGAAACCAGTTAATTTGAGCTCTACGTTAGCGATGGTTACCACTGGGGTTCTGTCACTAGAGAGTTACTTCCCTTCTCCCAAACAAATTTTGATATAGAACTTTAAAATAAAAAATCCGGCAGCTATAACTTGGTGTGACGATTCAGTTATGCTTGCAGATGCGTATTCTGCCTCCCGCGGACATTATAAATATTTCTATCAGCAGTATGTGTACAAATTTGGTACAAAATATCCTTTCATCCTACATGAAATCCTAGATGCATTATTTTTAACACCCTTGTGACAGAAATATATATTTGGCCAAGTGATATCTATGAAACCGAGAAAGCTGGCTTAGCGGATACCGTTTCTGGCTTGTATTCGAGATGTAGCAATTATCCTGACTGAGGATTTTCCTGGTTTTCATCAGCCCCTCTGTATGACTCTCAGGATGGTAAATTGAAATATCTCATAGCTGCTATGTACCACGTCTGTTCCCTCATCCTACGACCTCGGCGCTCTACATTCAAACCTATTGTCAGCGCTGCTAAATAAACCGTGAAATTACAAAACAGTGTCTATGAAGAATGAGTATAGACAGGTCGTAACAATGATAATAAGATTTATGTTCTTAAATCTCCTCAGCCAGTGCATAAGGGATAGACTTTCGGGTTTGAGCCTCTTTGGGAGGACGTCAATAGAAGACATGACTCAGACTCAGAAGCCGATCTCACAGGACTGCGCTACATAAAATGTAAATAACAAGAGACGGCTCAACTTCGTAACAAAATGAGACGAAGATATGGATAATTTCGGAATAAATCGCCGTCCTTACAATTTCTGTGCTGCCTGTGACCGCTCATAATTATGAGCCAGAAGCAACTGCCCCATAAAAATGGTGGCGAAGAATTGCATTGTGTCAGTTCAAACAAGAAACGTGATGGTATTACAGTAATGGAAAATAGTTTTCATTTTTGAGATTCCTGGTTGAAATCCTGGCGGGTGAACAGTTATCCCGAGTAAGGCCTTTTTCTTTTCCTTTTTCTACTTTAACAAATCCCAGGACAGTTTCTTTAATAAACCACAACCGCTTTCCCCCACATCCATCTCACTCTCCTCTGACAATATTAGTATGCACCATATTTCACTCTAAGCTATAACCTCAAGAGCGTTATACAGTAGCCGAAGAAACAACCAATAATTTCAGTGACACTAGCTCCAATTACGAGCGGTCGCTGTTTGTGAGCTTCCTCTTAGTTATAAATACTATTTTTACAAGAAATAGATGTCTCTTTCAAATGATTGCTCGTTCAAGCACAATAAGCCTGTCTACATTAATTTAAAATGCAGGAAGTATATGTCTAATTTTGGTTCACTTCAACTTATTTAATGTTAATGAAACAAGAACATCTGAAAAGAGTTTACATCGCCTGTTTTCCTTGGAATACTTCTCTTCATACTGAGATTAGTCTCGACAATAAATTAATAATTAATTATTCAGATCAGTTATCCATTTCTGTCAGTAATGTTCACTGGCATATATTTTGACGTTTAAAATCCCGTACATTATTCTCCGTGAACATTTACTGCTCCCTTTAATCATTTCTTAAGATGTGATTGATTTATTGGCGAGTTACATGTTCTTTGCATCCGGACGGAAGACAACTGCCTTGTCTCACATTCGTTTGGAGTAACCAGAAGTGGGACAGTGTCACCGCGGGGGGCAAATCAATAATTTTCTGGAGACGTGAATTCGTGGTCCTTTTTTGACACGTATAACTGTAACAATTTATCTTCGGAAGGGTACAGCTAAACCCTCTGGTATTAGGAGATATCTGCTTCCATGTGTGGGGTCCGAGTTCTGTCTCTGGGAATTGCTTTCTACTCAAGAGTCAATATGTGATTGGCTTATGCTGATTGCATTATGACTTTCGCGAGTTAAAATCAGCCAAGATGAATTCTTGTCTGGTAGAGGGAAATCTTTAATTCGGATCCTTCTGGAGGATTAAACAACCCTCCCGCAAGCTACTTGTCTTCACTTCATACTTTCAACTCGTCCCAGTCGGACAATTTTTCTATGTTACTTATCTAAATTAACCCTAAAACTGATGTTGGAAATTATTAAAAATTTGTTACGCATTGCTTGCGCTGAAACTTGTAATGCATCCGCCAATTAAACAATCTGTCAAACAAAAGAACGTGTTTTTATTTCAATGGTGGAATAACTTCAAAAGTGCAGTTACCGGTTGCCTATTGCTGTTACTCGGCATGTAAGTTCAAAGAAGAGGACGGTTATAACATTTCGTTTACACCAAGTTTCGCACTGTCTTGCCGTCATTTCTGCAATAGTGAATTTATTAAACATTGTTCGCGCAGTTTTTAGATCGATATATTTTAGCTGTCCTTGTAGTTGCCCGTCTCAGGGAGAGAAACCGTACTCCTCTCGGGCCGTGTTGCCTGACCGCGACTTGGGCGACCCGGAGCGCACCCGGGTGCAGAACCATCCACACACAAACGACACCGATCGACAGTTCTCAAAGCATTTGTTACTAACTACACTATCAGTGTTACAGATGCACAGCAGCAACCAGCTTAAGGTTATGTAACTTGGCCGTGCCATAGCTCAGGCAGTTAGTCGCCGGATTCCCAAGGAGGCAGCCCGGGTTCGAGCCCGGGTCAGGTCATATGGGACTTGTGGTGGAAAAAGTGGCATTTGGGCCGATTTTCTCAGAGTACTTCGGTTTCCCTTGCAAATTCGCATTCCACCATTTGCGCCACAATCATCATCATCATCATCATCATCATCATCATCTGGGGCTGGTAAAAGAGGCCAAACAGTGACCGCCGTACCAAGTGGACTCAGTCTCACCCCATAAAAAAATAGCAAAAATAAGGTTATTACTTGGATTCGACCCTGTTTACCGAGGCCTAGTGGTTACAATGGTTTGAGAAAAGCAAACAAATGGTCAGAGATACGCCGAGCGAGTGTCCCCGGTTCCAGCCAGCATCTGTGAAGATAGGCATCTGCCATGGTTTAAAAAAAATTCTGGCGAAAGACGTTCCACTTCAGATTTTGATTGGCTGGACTGGGCAGCTTGGAGGTTTCTTAGTTTGCCTCCACTAATTAGAAAAAATCAAGTGGCTAGGATTTTAGGGGTGAACTCAGCGACCTGCAACGTACATATCTGCCAAACAAAATTTGATGTAGTGTGGGTCCAGAAAGACTCTGCTAAAATCAAGACTTCTGCACAAGTCAGTTTTTAGGTTTTCCAAAGAACCTGGTTCCGTGTACACAGTTAACTTGGATCTGGCTTCAAGCTTGGCCCACGACGCCCTCTTTTAACAAAGAAAGGGACTAACTCCCGAACAAAATAACTAATTGTGAGCCCAAAGTAATTACTTACAAATAACCCTGATTATAAAAAATTAAACATACTCCCATTTTGATAAGCGTAGCTTCAACTCTTCATTATTTATGGCCATCAGACTGAAAGCGAAATATAAATTTCGCGCGATCAGTGTACGAGTATTGCTATTTTACGTCATAAAAAGTTTTCAATAATCTGTTTTGCCGCACACAATTTCTGAGATCTACATTAAACATTTCTTCAACCACAGAAGTTGGCCTAAATGTTATGAGGGGACAGGAAAACACACGGACGGACATGCCAACATGATTCCGTAACACATTCTTCCTTATGACATAAGCAAACTGAGCAGAAAAGAGACAATTGGATAAAAACATTCTAAAGAATACACTTAAACTTCAATACATTATGAAAGATGCATAAACAAAAACATATAAATAAAATGCAAAAAGAACACTTACTTACTTGCTCACTTATGGAGCTGATCACTTCTTGAGGAGAAGCCAAATCTGCAGCTACTCAAGAATTTCCCAGCATTTTATGGAACCCGAAGTTTCATTACCGTGATCACAAGAGCCTTCCACTGGTCCCTATCCTGAGCCAGATCAATCCAATCCATCCCATCCCATCCTATACCTCTAAGATCCATTTTAATATTGTCCACCCACCTACGTCTTGGTCTTCCCAGTGGTCTCTTTCCATCTGGCTTTCTCTCCAATATCCTATATGCATTACTCTTCTCCCCTATTCGTGCTACATGCCCTGCCCACCTCATCCTCCTTGACTTGATCACTCTAATTATACTTGGAGAAGAGCACAAATTATGAGGCTCCTCATTATGCAGTTTTCTCCAACGCAAACAGAACACAAGAAGCGAAATTTGTTAAGATTTTAAATATAGCAGACATCACTTACCTTCTGTTGGAGAGGAATGGTGAACGCCATTGACAGATTCTGGAACAATGTCTCTGTACAGGGAATAGAAGTGACCAGCTGACTTTGCACCACATTGTCTTCAGTTTATTGCCACTGCACTGCTTGGTTACCGTGTTACGATAAACAAACAAGATACACATGAACGACTGGAACGTGTTTAAGTTCGTTTTAAATTAGTTCTTTAACGACGCTCTGAAAATCTAGATTATATCATGGGTAACAGGTTAATATTAATGAACATGAAGCAATTGGTGGAATGAGAAATGGGAAGGGAAAGCGAAGTACTGGAAGAAAACCCGACCCCGTTCCATTTTATCCACCACAAATCCCACACGACCTGCCCTGGGATCGAATTTTGGTCCTCGCGTTAGTAAGACGGATTGAAAATATTTACTTTATTTCGTAAGATGAGAAAAACGATATTTTAAATTTTTATTTTTTTTATTTCTCTGTTAATTTACAATCTACTCACTACAGTAAGGAGCAATATGTAAACTTTTTAAATTTACATATACAAATCTAGTTATTCTGTATTTTTCTTGTTTTATTTAACACTTTGTCAACTGAATAGATCGTACAGCGTCGAATGGGACGATTGGAAAAATGGAAGCATCTGTGACCGATTTAAGGCTCATGTCATCAGTCTCCTTAAGACAGACGCGAAAAACAATATAGGAGACCCCCAGGCATAATTTGAATGGGGAACGCCCCTCCCCCTAATACGAGAACTACCTGTTCCTTCCGTATTGCTCTGTCCTGTTATGGTCTATTCTGTACAGAACCATTAACATGATTTTACAGGGATATTACAGAAAGATTGAACACCTGAAAACATTTATTTTAAGTACTCTACACGGTGTGTCCAGGATCCGTTAGGACTAATTTTTTTAAATTTTGCCCTGCAATGCCATCTGTTGGCGAGTTGTGGCGTTAAGATTCTTGAAGTTTCAGCTGTAGCTGTCTATAATTTCAAAGCACAAGCATCGCTGCATCATTTGTTCTGACCTTGAATGTAACAGACGCTCGTCGGAAAATGGCGGTTGAACAGAGAGCCAACATCAAATTTTGTTTGAAGTTAAACAAAATAGCCGAAGAAGCGTACGAAATGATGAAAAGTGTGTAAGGTAGTGATTGTTTGAGTCGCTCGAACATTTTTCGATGGTATGCTGTATTTCGTGACGGCAGGGAGGACATTGAAGACGCTCCACGTGCATCAAAGCCGAGAACAAGTCGCACTGAAGAAAATGTGAAAAAAGTGACCGAAATCCTTGCATCAGACAGATGTGTTTCTGCAAGACTCATCGAGGAGCTTTTGGGAATACCAAAAAGTACTGTGCATCAAATTTTGACCGAGGATTTGGGCAAACGGAAGGTCTGTGCGCGGTTTGTACCGTACGCGCTGTCAGGCGATGAAAAACATGTCAGAGTGGAACACTGCAAAGACATGTTACGGTCGGCCCAAAGTTATACAAAATTTACTAAATCGATTGTTACTGGTGACGAGATATGGTGTTTTCAATATGAGCCTCTCACAAAGCGGCTGAGTGCAGAGTGGTTGAGCCCAAAGAAGTCGAAACCAAAGAAAGTGCTCATGCAAAAAAGTCGAGTAAAGACACTGCTAACCCTTTTCTTCGATTCCAAAGGAATCATTCATAAGGAATGTCTGCTAGAAGGTCAAACAGTGAATTCTGATTATCTCGGAGTCCTCAATCGTTTGTGGGCGAGAATTCTTCGAATTCGACCTGAATATTGAGAGCAAGGTTCCTGGTCGCTCCTCCACGACAA